>NC_057796.1:73134289-73299766 GCF_018294505.1 Triticum aestivum
GGACCTCCTACGGTCGAAACGGGGGTCCTGTTGATCGGGAGGGGTGTGGCGTACCGCAAAACGGACGAAACGGACCTCCTACGGTCGAAACGGGGGTCCTTTTCATCGGGAGGGGTGTGGCGTACCACAAAACGGGACTCCACGGGATACTGTTCATCTCCACCGTCGACCTCCTCCAGCTTCCACGGGCTACCGTCGACCTCCTCCAGCCTCCACGGGCTCCTGTTCATCCAGCCTCCACCGTGCGCTACTCCACCGGCTACTGTTCAACCACCCCTCCACGGGCACCCCTCCACCGTCTACTGTTCATCCAGCCCTCCACACCACGGGGTCCTGTTCAACCACCCCTCCACGGGCACCCCTCCACCGTCTACTGTTCATCCAGCCCTCCACACCACGGGGTCCTGTTCATCCAGAGGCAACGCCACCGCTCACTGTTCATCCAACCCTCCCCCCCGGCAACGCTCACTGTTCATCCAATCGATCGGCTTCAGTTAGCAGCAGTAGCGAAGGAATCGCTTAATCGGGTTCAGTTAACAGCCATGGATCGATCGCTCGGGTTCAGTAACGTGTAGCCTGCAGTGCGATCGCTCGGGTTCAGTTAGAGCCCAATGCCTCGCTCGGGTTCAGTTAGAGCCAACGCCTCGCACACAAGCGTGTACATGTACGAGAGAAACGCGCATCGCTCGGCCCCCGACCTCCCACCGTAACCGGGAACGCCCCGAAATTTTCCTCCCCCTCGCTTCTACCATGGTTTTTTCCGTCATGGATGGCCCAAAGAATGTCATGCAGCTGCGTCTCCGGCCCGCCCAGGACGAAATCCCATTTTCTGTCATGATTTTTTGTCATAGAAGTAGGAGCCCACGACATCTATGATGATACCGGGTTTTGTCACAATTATCGTCATAGAAGTGTCATATGTATGACAGAAAAAAAATCCGTTCGGCCCAAAATGTCATGGATGTGTCTTTTTTTTGTAGTGCAAGGACCTTGAGGTTAATTTAATTGATGGGATGGATCATAGAGGTCATTTAATTTGACCTGTATGACCCATCCCATCAGTTAATTTAACATCAATACAACTTCCCATCCAATCACCCATCTGATGGCTGCTCCAGCCTGAGCACAGTTAACTTGAGAGTTCTCTTAGATGAGCTTATTGGTGGAACAACTAGTCCTTGCGGATATAGGATGCCTCTTCGCATCCTTATTGCGTACCTGGATGACCGCCCGTCGCCCAATGGCCAGTAGATAGAGCATATCCCATACGTCTTATTAGAAGCAATCATCTGTGTTATTATCGGTCTTCGCACACATTTCTGATTAAAGACCTGTTTGCCATGTATCACACACATCTTGTTATATTGAACCGTTTTTGTTCTCTTTTCTCAACACAAACAGTTCATCTGAGTGAACCGCATGCTGTATATCGCACACATCTTGATCTGGCTGACCGTTTCTTTTGTGTTTCCTAATCACAAACAGTTCATCCGAGTGAACCGTATGATGTATATCACACACATCTTCATCTGGCTGCCCGTTTCTTTTGTTCCTCCTCATCTCAAACAGTTAATTGAACTGAACCGTATGCCCTGCATCGCACACGCAACTAAAATCTTAACCGTGTTTGATGCATCCATCATCGCAAACGTTTTGCACCTTTTTGATGGTTTTTTACACCACCTTTTGTGATTATTGCATCACACACAGTTTCGTCGAAGGGTCTCTGATCGTAGTGTCGCGTTAGCAGCATCCTGCGGTAGTGTGTGTTCGATATTTTGTTGATATGTATGTTGTGATTCCTTTAGTGGTGTCATGTGAATGTCGACTACATGACACTTCACCATCTTTGGGCCTAAGGGAATACATTGTGGAGTAGTTATTAGATGATGGGTTGCTAGAGTGACAGAAGCTTAAACCATAGTTTATGCACTATTTTGTAAGGGACTAATTTGGATCCACATGCTTAATGTTATGGTTAGATTTTATCTTAACACTTTTGTCATAGTTACGGATGCTTGCGAGGGGGTTAATCATAAGTGGGAGGCTTGTTCAAGTAACAACAGCACCCAAGCACCGATCCACCCACATATCAAATTATCAAAGTAGCGAACACAAATCAAACCAACATGATAAAAGTGACTAGATGAAATTCCCATGTGCCTTCAAGAACGCTTTGCTTAATATAGGAGACCGTTTTGGCCTGTCCTTTGCTACAAAAAGGATTGGGCTACCTTGCTGCACTTTATTTATCGTTACCATTACTTGTCTGTTACAAATTATCTTGCTATCAAACTACCTGTTGCCGACAATTTCAGTGCTAGCAGAAATTACATTGTTGAAAATCACTTGTCATTTCCTTCTGCTCCTCATTGGGTTCGACACTCTTACTTACCAAAAGGACTATGATTGATCCCCTATACTTGTGGGTCAACAAGACTCTTTTCTGGCGCCGTTGCCGGGGAGTGAAGCGCTCTTGGTAAGTGGAAATCGGTAAGGAAACATTTATACCACGTGCTAAAATTTATTGTCACTTGTTACTATGGAAAACAATCCTTTGAGGAGTTTGTTCGGGGTATCTTCACCTCGACCGGAAACACAAAGAGTTGCCTCTCAACCCACTTCACCTACTGAAAATATTAGTTACGAAATTCTTTCGGGTATGATAGAACAACTACTAGCTAATCCTTATGGAGGAGATGGAATGGAATTTGTGGATTATTTAAGCTTGCAGGTTTACCCGGAGATGAAGTTAACAAGAAGGTTTTCCCTTTATCTCTGAAGGGAAAGCATTGACATGGTATAGGCTATGCGATGATCTTGGATCTGGAATCGATTGAAATTGGAATTTCACGAAAAAATTATCCTATGCATCTAGTTCATCGTGATTGAAAATGTGTATATATATTTTGCCTCGTGAAGGAGAAAGTATCGCTCTAGGTCGGGGGAGGCTTAAGTCAATGTTATATTCATGCCTCAATCATGAGCTCTCAAGAGAAATTATTATTCAAAATTTTTATACTCGGCTTTCTCGTGATGATCAATCCATGCTCGATACTTCTTGTACTGGTTCTTTTATGAAGAAAACTAGTGAATTCAGGTGGGATCTTTTAGAAAGAATTAAATGCAACTCTGAAGATTGGGAACTCGACGAAGGTAAAGAGTCAGGTATTAAGCTTGAGTTTGATTGTGTTAAATCTTTTATGAGTACCGATGCTTCTCACAAGTTTAGCACTAAATACGGACTTGACTCTAAGATAGTAGCCCCTTTTTGTGAATCATTTGCTACTCATATTGATCTCCCTAAGGAGACGTGGTTTAAATATCATCCCCCCTATTAAATAAGAAATTAAAGAACCGGTTATAGCTAAAGATGAAACTATCATTTCCAATGTTGATCCAGTTGTGCCTACTGCTTATATTGAAAAACCACCTTTCCTTATTAGGATAAATGAACATGCAAAGGTATCAACCGTGGTTCGCAAAAGTAATATTAAAGCACCTAGACCCTTTGAACAAATCAAAGTAGAACCTAGCATTGCTATGCTAAAATATCTCTTGGTCGAAAACATTGATGGGCATGTTTTTTTTGTGATGAAGCCGCTAGAATTGCCAAACCCGATGGAAAAGATAAACATAGACCTACTGTTGGCATGCCTGTTGTCTCAGTTAAAATAGGAGATCATTGCTATCATGGTTTATGTGATTTAGGTGCTAGTGTGAGTGCTATTCCTTTTACTCTATACCAAGAAATTATGAATGACATAGCACCCGCTGAAATAGAAGACATAGATGTCACTATTAAACTTGCAAAAAGAGACACCATCACACCACTTGGGGTTGTTAGAGATGTTGAAGTATTGTGTGGGAAAATAAAATATCCTACTGATTTTCTAGTTCTTGGTTCCCCACAAGATGATTTTTGTCCCATAATTTTTGGTAGACCTTTCTTGAACACTGTCAATGCTAAAATAGATTGTGAGAAAGAAACTGTCAGTGTTAGTCTTGGTGATGTGTCTCATGATTTTAATTTCTCAAAGTTTCACAGACAACTAGCTCATGATAATGAATTACATAGTAAGGATGAAATAATTCGTCTTGCTTCTATTGCCGTACCTCGTACTAATCCACTAGAACAATATTTGCTAGACCATGAAAATGATATGCACTTGCATGAAAGAAATGAAATAGATAAAATTTTCCTTGAACAACAACATCTCCTCAAACACAATTTTCCTATTGAAACTCTAGGAGGTCATCCTCCACCTAAAGGTGATCCTGTGTTTGAATTAAAGCAATTGCCTGACACTTTGAAATATGCTTACCTTGATGAAAAAAAGATATATCTTGTAATTATTAGTGCTAACCTTTCAGAACATGAAGAAGAAAGATTACTAAAAATTCTGAAGAAGCACTGTGCTGCTATTGGATATACTCTTGATGATCTTAAGGGCATTAGTCCCACTCTATGTCAGCACAAGATTAATATGGAACCTGATGCTGAACCCGTTGTTGATCACCAGCGCCAATTAAATCCTAAGATGAAGGAAGTGGTAAGAACTGAAATACTAAAGCTTCTTGAAGCAGGTATAATCTATCACATAGCTGATATTAGATGGGTAAGTCCTGTTCATTGTGTCCCTAAGAAAGGAGGTATTACTGTTGTTCCTAATGATAAAAATGAACTTATTCCACAAAGAATAGTGACTGGCTATAGAATGGTGATTGATTTTAGAAAGTTAAACAAAGCTACTAGAAAAGAGCATTACCCTCTGCCTTTCATTGATCAAATGTTAGAAAGACTATCTATGCACACACTTTTGTTTTCTTGATGGATATTCTGGTTTCTCTCAAATACCTGTTTCACAACCTGATCAAGAGAAAACCACCTTTACTTGTCCTTTTGGAACTTATGCTTATAGACGTATGCCTTTTGGTTTATGCAATGCACCCGGTACCTTTCAAAGATGTATGACTGCTATATTCTCTGATTTTTGTGAAAAGATAGTTGAGGTTTTCATGGATGATTTTTCTGTTTATGGAACTTATTTTGATGATTGCTTAAGCAACATTGATCGAGTTTTGCAGAGATGTGAACAAACTAATATTGTCTTGAATTGGGAGAAGGTGCCACTTTATGGTTAATGAAGGCATTGTCTTGGGGCATAAAATTTCTGAATGAGGTATTGAGGTGGATAAAGCTAAAGTTGATGCAATTGAGAAAATGCCATGTCCTAAAGATATCAAAGGTATTCGTAGTTTCCTAGGTCATGCTGGTTTTATAGGAGGTTCATTAAAGACCGCTCTAAAATTTCTAGGCCTAATAGTAATATTCTACAGAAGGATGTTCCATTTGTTTTTGATGATGATTGTGTAGAAGCCTTTGAAACACTTAAGAAAGCCTTAACTTCTGCACCCACAGTTCAACCACCTGATTGGAACTTGCCTTTTGCAATTATGTGCGATGCTAGTGATTATGCTGTTGGTACTGTTCTAGGACAAAGAGTTGATAAGAAATTAAATGTTATCCATTATGCTAGCAAAACTCTAGACAATGCCCAAAGAAATTGTGCTACTACCGAGAAAGAATTTTTAGTAGTTGTGTTTGCTTGTGATAAATTCAAATCTTACATTGTTGATTCCAAAGTAATTGTTCACACCGATCATGCTGCTATTAAATATCTTTGGAAAAGAAGGATGCTAAACCTAGACTCATTAGGTGGTTTCTCTTGCTTCAAGAATTTGACTTGCATATTACTGATAGGAAAGGAGCTGAGAACCCCATAGCTGATAACTTGTCGAGGTTAGAAAATATTCTTGATGACCCACTACCTATTGATGATAGCTTTCCTGATGAACAACTAGCTGTAATAAATGTTTCTCACAACACTCCTTGGTATGCTGACTATGCTAATTAAATTGTTGCTAAATTTATACCACCTTGTTTCACATACCAACAAAAGAAAAATTCTTCTATGATTTAAGACATTAATTTTCGGATGAACCACATCTTTATAAAGAAGGCATAGATGGTATTATTGGACGTTGTGTACCTGAGCATGAACAGGAACAAATCCTAAGGAAATGTCACTCCGAAGCCTATGTAGGACATCATGCGGGAGATATAACTGCTCACAAGGTATTACAATCTGGTTTTTATTGGCCTACTCTTTTGAAGGATGCCCGTAAGTTTGACTTGTCTTGTGATGAATATCAAATAATAGGTAATATCGGTACGCGTTAGGAAATGCCTATGAATTATTCACTTGTTGTTGAACCATTTGATGTTTGGGGTTTTGATTATATGGGACCTTTTACTTCCTCTAATGGGTTGATCAATTATAAATGTAGTGCAATATTATTACCAAACTACGGATGTCAAATTCTCCACAGGTACTAGGCAAATTCGGCAACTATGCTCGGCTAAAGCTAGATAACACAATTCGGATGAAGAATGCAAGAAAATATAACTAAACTAAACAAGGTTGTTCCCGAAGATCGTTGCCGAAGAGAATACAAAATAATCAAAGGAAAGTTCAGAATTTCACACTGTCGTTTTGGTAATTTTGTTTTACTTTGGGAACTACAATACTAGCATCAATGATAAGGGAAGTCAAAAAAACATAGACATATATAACTAGCAATGACAGAAGGAAATAAACAAGCTAATATGATAGGGACATAAATATATCACAACACAAACACTCAGACATATCACTGGTACTAGAGCTAACACATAGACTACAAATAGAATAAGTATAGAGAACTAGTACACAAGGTGAACACACACACATACTAGAAGGTTTCTAAGTCACAGAACAAGATTTCAATGACAATTATTTCTCACTGCCTAAAGTAATACAAGTAAAGCATTATATATTACAGGTACCAAACTGAACAAACAACAGTCACTCACATTTATCAGAACTGGACATACCACTACAAAAAAAAGACACATCCGTGACATTTTGGCCCGAACGAATTTTTTTCTGTCATGCTTATGACACTTCTATGACGATAATTGTGACAAAACCTGGTATCATCATAGATGTGGTGGACTCCTACTTCTATGACAAAAATTCATGACAAAAATGGGCTTTTCATCCTGGGCGGGCTGGAGATGCACCTGCATGAAATTCTTTGGGCCGTCCATGACGGGAAAAATCATGGTAGAAGCGAGGGCGAGGAAAATTTCGGGGAGTTCCCAGTTACGGTGGGTGGTCGGGGCTGAGCGATGCACGGAGGGATTGCGTGTTTCTTTCATACACATACACACTTGTGTGCAAGGCGTTGGGCTCTAACTGAACCCGAGCGAGCTGTTCGCTTACTGAACCCGAGGGATTGCACTAGCTATGTTACTAAACCCAAGCGATCGATCCCTTGGCTATTAACTGAACCTGAGCGATTCCTTCGCTACTACTGCTAACTGAACCCAAGCGATCGATCGCTGCCGCAGCTTACCGAAGCCAATCGAACCTGCAGCCTCTTGATGAACAATGAACGTGGGGGTTGGTTGAATGAGTCGAGACGTACGTGGTTGGGGTTGGATGAACAGTTCTCGGTGGGGGTTGGATGAACAGGACCCCGTGGTAGTAGTAGTAGTAGGCCGTTGCCGCTGGATGAACAGGACCCCGAGAGGAGGCCGCCACAGCGGAGATGGTTGGGGGTGGATGAACAGGACCCCGTGGAGGGCTACTTGAACAATAGCCGGTGGAGGGCCGGATGAACAGTAGCCCGTGGATGAACATGACCTGGTGGAGGCAGGAGGAAGATGCGGTGGATGAATAGTGCAGGTGTAGGCTGAAGGAAGTCGACGGTGGGTGAACAGTAGCCTGTGGAGACCTGTTTTGCGGTACGCCACAACCCTCCGATGAACAGGACCCCTGTTTCGACCATAGCGCTCCAACACAAGTCCGTTTCCTCCATTTTGCGGTACGCCACACCCCTCCCGATGAACATGACCCCCGTTTCGACCGTAGTGCTCCAACACAAGTCTGTTTCCTCCGTTTTACAGTACACCACACCCCTCCCAATGAACAGGATGCCGTTTCGACCGTAGCTGGCCGAACAGAAGGCCGTTTCCTCCGTACTGCGGTACGCCAGACCTCGTTTCAGCTGTTCCGTCCAAGCTGGGTGGCTCCCGTTGAACAGGACGCATTTTGACCCAGTCTATTGCCTCCCGATGAACAGGACGGTGTTTCTCCGTTCTGACCCAGCAGGTTGGCTACCGATGAATAGGACGTCGTTGCTGCCGTCCGTCGCCACTTCATGTACATGAGCCCTGGTCGTATGTATGCGTGAGTAGGCATTCGAGACCCCGCCTGTATGTACGTACGTGGCCATATTTTTTTGCATGTGGCTGTACGTACGTGTACACGGTTTAGAAGGGATTGCCTGAACTGCTACATCGAGGGCTGCGTGGTAGCAGAGATGACCACGGGAGGAAGGAGCCGGCGGCATGACCGGCGCTGGTTTGGGCGGCTGGAGCAAGAAGACCAGAGGTTGAAGAAGCACTACGGTCGTTGGATGGACATCATACGGTCACTGGAGCAAGAATCATTCATATTGACTAAGTTGAAAAGGCCCTCCATCCGCGTCAACTTAGTAGGCCCATAAGTCAGCCTCCAACTATGGTGGGTCCCAGCTAGTAGGCGGAGTATTCATTTTTTAGCGTAATAAGGAGGCACTTCCTTGCGTGCGAAGATATAGTTGGTGGGTCTGAGCTGTCAGTGGGAGGAACATTTTTTCGCGAAATATAGAGGCCCTTCCGATGGGTCCCTGCTGTCAGGTGGAGGAATCATTATTTTGCACGTAATAAGGAGGTACTTCTTTGCGTGCGGCCGTGGACACAACTGTCAGCCTCTCAACATACAGTCATCTTCCGATGGATGTCGTTCGCTGACCATGTTGACCACGCCGCGCTCAGAGCACCAGGGCGGTGGACGACGGTGAGGCCTAGGAAGGGAACGACCCAGAGCCGGGGAAGACTCGACAGTTGTTGCCCACGCGGTGGGGAGTACGAGGGTTTACTGGTTCGGCTGCCGTCGCCGGAAAATAATAGGAGGTGTGGGTGAGTAGAGGAATGGCCTGGCTAGCGATGGAGTAGGGTGGGGAGGTGCGGTCTGCATGGCAGCACAATCGGCCACAGGAGGAGGGAGCAGGCAGTCCCGCTGGCATTTGGTTTGAGTGGCTGGAGCAGGAAGAGCAGAGATTGAAGAAGCAGGACGGCCGTTGGACAGACATCCAACAGTCACTCCTCTCGTGTGTTGACTAAGTTGACACGGCCTTGCGTGCGCGTCAACCTTTTCTTTAGGAAAGCATACGCATGAACCTATAGTAGGCGCACAAGTCAGCCTCAAATTTGTGGAAAACAGCATGCAACCCATCTTCCATTATTTCTAATAATTTACAGCTCATTTGCTAATTCATAAGGATTTTTTGGAGCCCATATTCTTTTTGTTAGCATTACAGCCCATATTGTGGCCACGGTTAAAAAATTCTACAAAATTTTGCATATTTCGGTGCGGTCCAAACTGTTTCTAATCCCGAAATTTTGAGTCACGTTCAAACTAATTTAAAAATAATAAATTTATTTCAATTTAAAATCCAACATAATTTCCCCTTAAAAACAATTAAATTTGAAATGTCGAAATCTTAAAAAAAATGATATTTGAAACTAATTGCCGGTTTGCTGTGTTTATAAATTTACATCCCATTTCTTACTACTTAATTTTCTGGGCAAGCCAATACATCGCTCTCGTCTTGAAAGATTTGCAGCCCAGTAGGGTCGAGAAAGCAAGTAGGCCTCCTTTGGGTGTTTCTTAAAAAAAGTAGAACTGGGCTAGCCATTTTTAGCAAGAAAAAACACAACTGGTCTCATCATGTGGTAAACATAAAAATAAAGCCCTGGCTAGACGGGCGATAGCCCCCACACAGCCCCGTTGTTACCCTGATCCGTCTCTAAAACTAGTATAAATAACAACTGCTTGTTCCTAAAAAAACTAAATAACAACTGCGCGACCTGTTGGGTCCCTGGTGTCAGCCGCTCGTTGTGTAATTCTCTCGTTTATTGACTATGTTTACAATGGCGTGGGCCCCAGATGTCCAACCATTACGAGGAACCATTTTTTGGGCTTGTAATAACGAGGCACTTGCTTGCGTACTGCCATGACCCCGGTGGGTCCCTACAGTCATCCTCTCCACGTACATTCATCTCTTTGTTCCTCTTGGTTGTTGACGATGTTAACAATGCTAGAGGGTGGCGCACGGCGCATGGCGAGCGAACCAAGGCGGAGGACGACGGCGAGGCCTCGGACGGAACAAACTGGAGACGTGGAAGATGGGCAAGTCTATTCGCAAGCGGAGGGGAGTACGAGGGTTGACTGGTTCGGGTGCGGGTGCGTGTTGGGGCTGGCGTTGCCGGAGAATAACAGGACGTGTGGGGGAATAGAGGGAGGGACTGGCCAACGTTTGAGGGTACGGTAGGGCAGCAGAGGTGCAGCCAGCCGTGGGAGGCGGAAGCAGGCGGAACCGACGGGGTGGTTTGGTTTGGGCGGCTGGAGGAAGAAGACAAGAGATAGAAGATACACGACAAATGTTGGATGTCAATCCAACAGCTAGTAGGCAGAATCGTTTGTTGACTAGTAATTAAGTTGATACCACCTTGGATAGGCTTTTTCCTTGTGGGTCCCAAATGTCAGAATCCAAATCTGTCACGGTCATGCAGCCTTTCTTATAAAAATTTACAACCCATTTGGTGTGCTAGTTCAAAATAAGTTTGTGGGTGCTAGTGGGGGCTAGTCACTTGGGTTCTGTAATGCACAGTGAGCTCAAGCAGCCAGCGAGAGTGATGTTATTTCCGTTGGTCGGGATTTTTTACAATATTTCACTCTTAATTAGACAAATGGCAAGCCATTTGCCTTGTTTCAAAGAAAATATGACAGTCACAGCCGAGTTGAAAAGGGCAACAACATCTAACTCCATCTTACAAACTATACAAAAGCACGAGGGTTAATTGCTCATCAGGTTTAGAAAAAACCTAGATTGAAAAGGGTAACAACATCTAACTCCAGTATTGTTTTCGGTAGTCACAGTCAAATGGGCCGGTCAGGTCCATAGAATGAACATCCTGGGTCGTAAAATTTACTTGATTATGACCACAAGATGTTGTAAATAGAAGCCCGACACGTTCAGAAGCCCTTTTGTCCACCTAAAACTTCTTTTTTTGCTCTTCAACATACCCATCCGTCAAAATCATGCTGCTGATAAACTTAAGCCTGATGGACAATAGTAACCTCGCATTCAGCAGGAAGAATGTGACAAATCTAGTGTTTGCATGGTTGGCTACATATCGTTCCAGCGTTATTGTCTCCAATTGAATGTCATGAGAAGTGAGAAAATCTCGGTGCTTACGAATCCACTGGTTGGTTATAACTTTCTTACCCCGTCTTGTTGCCTAAATAGACATGAAGATTGAAAACAGTTAAGGTCTAGAAAAAGAGTGTCGAAAGAGCAACAGCTGAACGGTTAATTCTAGTACACTATATGCGGGCTTCCAGTGTGCGTGAAATTAACACCTTTATATACAACTTGTCCAGACATGGAAAGCATTGCAGCAAACCAATAATCTTATTCAGATCAAAACTATTCATTTGGATATATATATATATATATATATATATATATAAAAGATCTTGACAGAATCCAGCACCATTGATAGGCTATGCATGGAGAAACTCTTCATTGAGCATAGAACATAATATTAGTACAAAATGTGTACTCCAAGATGATATAGAACTTATGCGCAAAAATTTAAAATACAGCTTATAATTACAAGTGTAGATGATAATATACAGTACCTGAAGAACTGTGGAGCCAAACACCATCTTGAAATGAGCACAGAGATCATGTATTACACCCAAGGTCTCCAGTTTAGGCGCAGAGACGACGGTTATTTGCGAAGGTGAATAACTAGAATCAAGGATCAACCTTTGAAGTGAAGGGGCATCTTTGATGATGAGTTGCCTTCCGTCAAAAGAAATTCCAATTCTTACAGGGTTAGGTGACTTTATTTGGAGACAACCGATTCTAATTGTGAAAACAAGCACCAAGCACTCCAGGGCAGGGCAAATGAAGTGGATGATGCTGTGCAATGAGGCCTCAGATATACAAACCGACACAAGTGAAAGTTTTTTGAGAAATGGGAGTTGAAGGTATAGTACCAGATTGTCTGGTAGGTAGCACAACGCAAAGGTGGCGGTGTGGAGAAAGGAGGAAAACCGCGAGATGGGCATCGGTGCTGAGGGCACAAGTACATGGCATTCGGTATCTGGTAGGTGATTTCCTGGGGAATAGTAGAACTCAAGCAGCTGTAGTTATGTGAATTCAAGGGATTTCAGCCAGGCGTCCACCGTGCAGGGCACGCTATCCTTGCTCAGGTAGCATGACAGGATGCAGAGGCTTTGAACGGAGCCCTAGTGGGAGGAGATGATGGCTCTGGGACTTCAAAATCATTAAAGAGAGATAGCTAACGATAGTCGAGATTAAGGGGCGCGGCACGCCATAGAGGGCACCACCGAGTTGAGAGGACTTGGGTGTGGTAGCAATCCTTGGTGGGGAGAAGCGAGATGATCTCCCCAAGGATGGCGTCCGGGAGATCGCTGATGCGATCCACCCGAGATTCTATGGGTTCCTGGGATCCGGTGGGGGCGGGCTCGCCGCTTCTCCCCGCGCTGCCAGGTGCGGGATCTACAATAGGCATCGCCGCCGACGGGAGCCTCATCTTCTTGTCGCTGGGGTCAGCCGACTCCATTTTCCTCAAGGGAGTCACATCGAGCTCACGGATTTGAGCAGAGTAATGAATGACGAGCCTAGTTGTAGTGTGAGTGAAGAAGAAGGGGAGTTGGGGTGTTTCTGTAGTAATGAGGAAGAAGGGGAGCTGGGGTTCTCTGTAGGAGTGAGGTGAGGAATTTGGGGGTACGAGTGGAGCGAGCTGACGTGAGGTGGGTGGGACTGAGGAGGAAGAAGAGCACCCAGGTTTTTTTGGGGGGTTGGGTGTGGGTAGCACCTCTCATTATGTAAATATATGGGCTTTTTAAATGATTTTATTATTTACTAGGGTGGATGAGCTGTTTTGTCTTAGGCCTAGAGAACAATTAGTACTAGTACTGTGGAGACACTCTACAACTACCTAGAAAAACAATTACTACTAGTACAGTGGATACACTACTACTTCTGGCTCCTCCGAGGTCATCGAAATGTCTCCCTCTACTGAATGCCGTTTTACTTTTGTTCACCGACATGCAGGCCATGCAGCGTGCGGGTCCAAATGCCATCCACCAAATTAGAAGGCGATAACCAGGCGGAGAGTCACCCCGGTCGTAGCGCGGAAGTAACGAGCCGTCATATCACAAAACCCCACCTCCCCGCAGTCTAAGTTTGACAGACGAAGCAACCATCATTTCACTCTTCACTGAATCCCCTTCTCCCTCACAATCTTCAAGAAAGCCAATGATACGTCTCCAACGTATCTATAATTTATGAAGTATTCATGCCATGTTTACAATAGTTTTATATGATTTTGGTATGATTTGGTTAGAACTAACCCGGACTGACGCTGTTTTCAGCAGAACTACCGTGGTGTTGTTTTTGTGCAGAAACAAAAGTTCTCGGAATGCGATGAAAATTAACGGAGAATTTTTCTGGAAAGTATAAAAAACATTGGAACAAAGAGTTACCGGAGGGGAGGCTCGTGGGCCTCACGAGGGTGGAGGGCGCGCTCCTGTGCCTCATGGACTACCCGTGCACCCCCCCCCCCAACTTGTTCTTGACGCAAACCTCTCCTATAAATACCCAAACCTCCAAAAAATAACCTAGATCGGAAGTTCCACCGCCGCAAGCCTCTGTAGCCACGAGAAATCAATCTAGGCCCTCTCTGGCACCCTGCCGGAGGGGGCCATCATCACCGGAGGCCGTGGAGGAGGATCCCGGAGGGGCCATCATCACCATGAAGGCCAAGATCCAGAGGGACAACCTCTCCCCATCCAGGGGGAGGCCATGGAGGAGGAAGCACAAGGGGGAGAACCTCTCCTCCTCTCTCTCGCTGGCGCCGGAGTGCCATCGGGAGGGGAATCATCGCCGCGGTGATCGTCTTCATCAACATCACCATCATCATCACCATCCTCATCTCTTTTACGTGGTCCACTCTCCTGCACCCTGCTGTAATCCCTACTTGAACATGGTGCTTTATGCCACATATTATGATCCAGTGATGTGTTACCATCCTATGATGTTTTGAGTAGATATCCTTTGTCTTTGGGTTGATTGATGATCTAGATTGGTATGAGTTGTATGTTTTATTTTGGTGCTGTCCTATTGTCTCCTCCGTGTCGCGCAAGCATGAGGAATTCCTGCTGTAGGGTGTTGCAATACGTTCATGATTCGCTTATAGTGGGTTGCTTGAGTGACAGAAGCATAAACCCGAGTAAGGGGGTTGTTGCGTATGGGATAAAGGGGACTTGATATGTTAATGCTATGGTTGGGTTTTACCCTTAATGATCTTTAGTAGTTGTGGATGCTTGCTAGAGTTCCAATCATAAGTGCATATGATCCAAGAAGAGAAAGTATGTTAGCTTATGCCTCTCCCTCATATGAAATTGCAATGACGACTACCGGTCTTGTTAACGATTTCCTAGGATAATTCCGCACACCGACCCATCATTATTCCACACTCGCTATTTATAATATTTAGTAATATATTCTAACTTAATGTAACAACACCTACTTTTATATTTTAGCTCTCCGGCACCATGCAAAGTTATCCTCTTCATACCCACAACGTAGTTTTATTTCTCGTTTCTAGTTGGAAGCAAACATTAGGTGTACGTAGAGTCATATTAGTGGAAGATAGGACTGGAGGGAATATTGATCTTACCTTTAGCTCCTTGTGGGTTCGACACTCCATACTTATCACTTCCAACTTTGGGAATTGCTACGATGATTCTCTGCACTTGGGGATTATTAAGCTCTTTTCTGGCGCCGTTGCCGCGGAGCAATAGAGTGGGGTTGATATTCTCGTGTGTGCTTGTTTGCTTTCTTCACTAAGTAGATTTTGTTTTTTCCTTTTTGTTTCTGTTTAGTTGTGGGTGAAACATACCATTTTTTTAAAAGAATTAAAATACAAAAAAATTTACTTGCCTCTCGTGCCTAAAAAGGTTTTCAATAAGAGAAGTGATTGGAAGGTTATGCATTGGAGAAGTGAGGGTCGACCTTGAACACATGTGTTCATGCTCATGGAAACAATGTAAAAAATTTCATGGAAGTTTCTCTGAAAATAATTATACCCTTGTATATATCCATTGTATTATAAAAATAATGTGCCCAGCTTTGGTTTTAGGATGATTAGATTTCTTGTTTACTTTGTGCAGTACAAAAACAGAAACTTTGGCTGTAGCGCGTGAATTTACATTTTTACATGAAAGTCAAATGGGTCTGAAACTTTTTTCACATTACTTCTGTACAATTTTTTTAAATTGTCATATTATTTTAGAATTTTTGGAGTTACAGAAGTATACTAAACTTCCAGATTACTACAGGCTGTCCTGTTTTTGACAGATTCTGTTTTCTATGTGTTGTTCGCTTATTTTGATGAATCTATGGGTAGTATCGGGGGGTATGAACCATGGTGAAGTTGGAATACAGTAGATATGGTTCTAATATGAAATGGTAATGAGTTTTCAACAGTACCTAAAGGTAGTGATTTGCTTTATTATACTAATGGATCTCACAAAGTTTTTGTTAAAGTTTTGTGTGGATGAAGTGTTCGAAGATCGAGGAGCTATCAATATGAGAAGAATAAAGAGAGGCAAGAGTTCAAGCTTGGGGATGCCCAAGGCACCCAAAGTAAATATTTCAAGGATACTCAAGCATCTAAGCTTGGGGATACCCCGGTTGGCATCCCATCTTTCTTCTTCAACAATTATCGGTATACCTCGGTTTTTGTTTTGTTCACATGATTTGTGTCCTTTGTGTTTTTCTTTTTCTTTAAGAACCATGCTAGTATGAGATATCCCTTCATCGATTTATAGAATGATTCATGTGGTTCACTTATATCTTTTGAGTATGACCTTATAGAATGCTCTTTGCGCTTCATTTAAATCTTTTGAGTATGGTTTTATAGAATGCTTCGTGTGCTTCACTTATATATTTTGAGCTTGGATATTGGTTAGTCTATATTAATTGTATAATGCTCCATCAACTTCACTTATATCTTTTGGAGTATGAATAATACTATCATCTAAAGCGGATTTGGAAGAGTGTCGACTTTAGTTAGTAATGATTCCACTATTTTGGAAGAGGTTCCAATTGATAATGAGAACAAAGTTGCTATCTATGATGATTATTGTGATGACATGTATGCTATAAAGAATAATGTTAACCATGAAACTTGTCATCATGATTTTAATTTTCAATTGGATTATGCCTCACATGACAGTTATTTTGTTGAGTTTGCTCCCACTATTCCGAATGAGAAGAATTTTGCTTATGTGGAGAGTAGTAAAAATTCTATGCTCGTAGATCATGAAAATAATGCTTTATGTGGTGGTTATCTTGTTGAACTCATTCATGATGCTATTGAAAATTATTATGAGGGAGGAATACATGCTTGTAGGAGTTGCAATAATAATCAAGTTTCCTCTTTACGTGCTTAAAGTTTTGAAGATATACTTGTTTTTCCTTCCTATGCTATTTGATTCTTGTTCCTATAAATTATGTGCTCACAAAATCCCTAGGCATAGGAAGTGGGTTAGATCTAAATGTGCTAGTCATATTCTTCATGATGCTCTCTTTATGTTTCAATTCTTATCTTTTATGTGAGCATCATTGAAATCATCATGCCTAGCTAAAAGGCATTAAAGAAAAGCGCTTGTTGGGAGACAACCCAATATTTACCCTTACTGTTTTTGTGTGTTTACATGATTAAGATACTGTAGTAATCATGTTTTATAGCTTTTGTTTCAATAAAGTGCCAAGTAAGACCTTTGGGAAGACTTGGGTGAAAGTTAATGTAATCTTGCTGTAAGAAACAGAAACTTTGCGCTCACGAGATTAGCTGTCATTTTTTACAGAAGAGTGCTTTTCAGTTGATTCTTTTTGCAGAGGATTAATATAAAAATTCCTCACGTCCACCAATTTAATTCATAATTTTTGGAGTAGCAGAAGTATGGTTGCTGTTCAGATCATTACATACTGTTCTGTTTCTGACAGATTCTGTTTTCTTTGCATAGTTTGCTTTTTTTCTAGTTTCTATGGCTTATATTTCTCAATATAAATTGTAGAAATGATATGGTACAGTAGGCATTGTGTGAGAAAAATTATGAACCTTGTCTTTGACAGTACCAAAGTGAATGGTTCACTCTTTATCATACAAACCTCCAGAAAACATCCAAATACCCAAACCTCCAGAAATGATATGGTACAGTAGGCATGCCCCTGTGCCTCGTGGACTTCCCGTGGGGCCCCTGACTTGTTCTCGACGCCAACCTCTCCTATAAATACCCAAACCTCCAGAAAATAACCTAGATCGGAAGTTCCGCCGCCGAAAGCCTCTGTAGCCACGAGAAATCAATCTAGGCCCTCTCTGGCACCCTGCCGGAGGGGGCCATCATCACCGGTGGCCATGGAGGAGGATCCCGGAGGGGCCATCATCGCCATGAAGGCCAAGATCCAAAGGGAGAACCTCTCCGCATCCAGGGGGAGGCCATGGAGGAGGAAGCACAAGGGGGAGAACCTCTCCTCCTCTCTCTCGCTGGCGCCGGAGTGCCATCGGGAGGGGAATCATCGCCGCGGTGATTGTCTTCATCAACATCACCATCCTCATCTCTTTTACGCGGTCCACTCTCCCGCACCCTGCTGTAATCCCTACTTGAACATGGTGCTTTATGCCACGTATTATGATCCAATGTTGTGTTGCCATCCTATGATGTTTTGAGTAGATATCCTTTGTCTTTGGGTTGATTGATGGTCTAGATTGGTATGAGTTGTATGTTTTATTTTGGTGCTGTCCTATTGTGCCCTCCTGTCGCGCAAGCGTGAGGGATTCCCGCTATAGGGTGTTGCAATACGTTCATGATTCGCTTATAGTGGGTTCCTTGAGTGACAGAAGCATAAACCCGAGTAAGGGGGTTGTTGCGTATGGGATAAAGGGGACTTGATATGTTAATGCTATGGTTGGGTTTTACCTTAATGATCTTTAGTAGTTGCGGATGCTTGCTAGAGTTCCAATCATAAGTGCATATGATCCAAGAAGAGAAATATGTTATCTTATGCCTCTCCCTCATATGAAATTGCATTGACGACTACTGGTCTTGTTAACGATTGCCTAGGATAATTTCGCACACCGACCCATCATTATTCCACACTGGCTATTTATAATATTTAGTAATATATTCTAACTTTATGATAACAACACCTACTTTTATATTTTATCTCTCCGATACCATGCAAAGTTATCCTCTTCATACCCACAACGTAGTTTTATTTCTCGTTTCTAGTTGGAAGCAAACGTTCGGTGTACGTAGAGTCATATCAGTGGCAGATAGGACTTGAGAGAATATTGATCTTACCTTTAGCTCCTTGTGGGTTCGACACTCCATATTTATCACTTCCACCTTTGGGAATTGCTACGATGATTCCCTGCACTTGGGGATTATCAGCCAACACTCGCATCTGTCATTGTTCTTCTCTGCCAACGAAGGGAAGGTAAGCAGATAAGTGATGTTGGTATTTTTCCTTTTAGAAAAAAGGAACTTTTGCAAAGCAGTAACCGATCCTCACTCTCTTTTTTGTTTCATTGTCATTGCGACTGTGTTTTCCTTTCAGTTGTCTCCTAGTATTCGTCAGTTTCATGATGGCCAAGGAGAACCAGGCAAAGATGTAGCGATGTTGGAGCAGACTTGGGAGGCTGATCCCCACGAGACAGAGAGCTCCAAGAAGATGGAGTCAGCCACCGAGCCGACCCCAAATATGCTCACGACCAGTACTGAGATGGTCAGCGCCCCATTTGAGGTTACAATCCCCGTGGTCCTACAAGAGCAGTTTTCCCCCTTTGAGGATGTGTCCCCCCCCCCCCCCCGCCGCCGTTGAGCTGCCCAAGGTGATTTTCTTCTTTTCCGATCTTGATTGTGGTTTTTAATCTAAGTATGTGGTAATAAATAATGCAAAATCTTATTAGCTTCGATGCCATGCTACCTTCCCTGTCATGCATACTTTTGACTCTATATAGTGGTTTAAATAACTTATGTTTCTTATATTGGAAAGTAATTCAAAATTTGTTTCTGTTTCAATTTGAGCCCTGATGCAGACAAGGATTTTGTGGTTGTACATGTCACTCGCTATGAGGCGGATGACCTGAATATATGCACTGGCAAAACAGAGTTCTTAGGTTGTTGGATCCTGGAAGCCATTTGCACTTATACCAATGTCGAGATGTATTCCAGCCTCACTGTTGTCAGGAGTGTTGTCCAGGGTGTACTGAAGCACAAGAAGTTCAAAGATACTCCTTCGTTTGTGAGGCATACTGTTCTTGTCAAGCTTACGCAGGAGGATGACGTGGCATGCCTCCACAAACTAGTTTATGAGTGGCAAGGCCACAAGGTTATCTTCAGGAAGGTTCACATGATTGAGCTGCTGCGGGACGTCCTCGATGATGTTCATGGCAAGTTCCATCTTGTGTCCATCCCAAATTAGATCGAGGCATGAAATAGTTGCCCCATGTAGTGTTTAAAAGTAGTTTGGATTGTGTCTAATTATCCGAACCTTGCTTATTATTGAGCCCTTTGGAGCTAGTACCCCGTTTGAATCCGTCTATGGGAACTACTGCTACTTTTGTGTGCCTATGAATCATGTGAGAACCATCCTAATTATTGCCGAAACAGATGCGTCCTCACTATTTTTTTCATGTAATATGGCATGGTAAGACATTAGTTGTCATGGTTTATCATACCAGAAGTGTGTGTTTGATGAAATAGAGTACTTGTTCGACAACTGTGCGCCGACATATACATAGGGTACGTAAGGTTGTTTAAGTACTTGTAAACACTGTTGATGCTACCCCACTTGTAAGCAGTTGTGCAAAACACGACACATTGGCTCAGCTCGCTTCAACACTAGAAAAGTCGGCTATAAACCAGCTAATAATCAATAATCTGCTGTCTGACATATAAGCAATTATGTATCTTGTTACAGTGATTCATGGAGCTAACTGAGGCCACAATGTAAATTCCAAACATTCACACGCTAGTCCAGCGTTCATGTGGAACATTCACATTAAACTTGGCTTCATAAAATACTTGAAAAGAATAAGTTAAACAATTTTATACATCTCAATGATTCATAGAACATAACAAACATTTACTAGTTCACGACAAAAGATAAAGTTGTGAGAAGGTTTACAAATCAGGAAAAATCAAGCAAGGCTTCTCTGAGCAAAGGGCCTCCCTAGGCAGGCTTTAATTTCCTGGAGTTCACTCTGGTTTTTATTGTTGCCACCATCCAGGGTTAGGTTCTCCCATTCCAGAATAACCAATTATAATTGTGTTCTCAGTTGGAATGCTGAACTGAACCATGTAGTGTACTGACCATCTGAACTTCTTGTGCAGTACCACTAAATTTAAGCATCGCTAATTGCAGAAATAAGCAGACCACAATGCCTCTTGTCCGTGCACCTGTCCCAAAAACCTCCGTGCAAGCATGCTAGCTAGTCCTCTGTCCATCCGTGAACTGGGAGAAAGTGAGTTCCCGACTAGGATGCAGCTGTTTTCGCTCGTCCGTGCACTGCAATCAGGAAGTAAACCGTATGAATCAACTTCTTTTAGATTGCGTTGGTCATTCTACCTAGTTACTATTGTCGGTGTCAAAACCGGCAGACCTCGGGGTAGGGGGTCCCAAGCTGTGGTCTAGGATCGATGGGTAACAAGGGACAACGAACACGATGTTTACATAGGTTCGGTCCCTCTCAAAGAGGTAAAACCCTACGTCCTGCTTGATTGTATTGATTGTATAACGTGGTTTACAGAGTAGATCTACCTCGAGATCAGCATGAGCTAAACCCTAGGCTACGGGGGATGAAAATAGCTCTGCCTCTAATGACTACAACCCTGGGTTTATATAGACACCAATAGGGTTAGGGTTACCGGAGATAGATTCCAATAAGGAATAAAAGAGATCTTTCACCTTCTTGACTTGGACGGCACACCATGGCTTCATAGATCTCCTGCCATAGTATGGCTCCACCAGTCCGGTCCATGCACAATGGGCCGTCGCCCCCGAGGGCCCCTTAGTCCATGACTCCCTCAGTAGCCCCCGAGCATGCCTCCAACGCCGAGACTCATATCCGGTATCCATTCATCCGACTAGTATTTGGTTTGCGGGGCGAGTTCCTCAGCAAGTGTCCCCCTGTTCGGTACCAAGTGATGTTCGGAATCTGAAATGGCTATTTTACTTAACACCGAAGTTAATAATAAAAATATCACTCAAGCGCAAATAGTGCCTTTATCTGACAACTTTTTCTCCTTCAATGAAGAGTCGCTTCCGGCCATAACACCAAGCAGTTATATTTCTTGAAGCGCGGCTCAAGGCTGACACCATGACTGACACGTCCCCCCAAGGTGGAGATCATGTCCCGCCTTTCGGGGGATATGGTTAATGATTTCGATTCCCCTCCCCGCTCATAACATTGCGGAGATATCAGGAAGTGGAGAGGCCAATGGTGTGAAAAAGGGATCCCTGCCCTGCCCACAGCCTATAAAGGGGGCCGCTATAGTCTGCATCCCACGCCTTCTCCTTCCTTCCACACTCGCAGTCCTTCAGAGCTCCAGCGCCCTTTCTCCCTGCTTCCATATCCAATCCTACTTCACCTCCTTCGACCATGATAGGATATGGCGCCAATGGGAAGTGGGAGGCCTCCTCTGTCACCAACGAGGATATACTGAAGCCGAAGGAGGCTGGTTACTTGCCGGCCAATGTCGCCCATCGAGCCCCCGAAGAGGGCCAGATCATCCCTACGCCCGAGCCAGGTGAAAGGGAAGTTTTCTCCCCCATTTCCTTAGGGGGCTAGGATCTCCCCTGCACCCATTTGTGCGGGGGTTGATGTTCTACTACGGGCTGGACTTCCACGATCTAGCCCCAACCTCCCTCCTCCTCATTTTGACTTTCATCGTAGTCTGGGAGGCGCTCCTTTGAGTCGAACCTCACTTCGTCTTATGGCTGAAGGTGTTCAACGTGAAGCCCAAGGTGGTCAGTGGCAAGCACGCGGACTGTGGAGGGGCATGATCAGCAAGCTGACACGGGTCCAGTGGCTGGACGGCCACTTCGTCGTAACAATCCGGATGTGGCAGAATGAGTGGTTCTATATCACCGAGCCGAGGGAGGCCGCATGGGGAGTGGCCCCCGCATTCAGGTCCGGACCCCCCACCAGACACTACTAGGAAAGGGCTATAGCTAATATGGACATTAATGATGCACCATGTACGTGGTGCGCCACTGCTATATAGCAGTGGCGCACCAGATACAGGTGCGCCATTAGTGTCCTCATTACTAATGGCGCACCACACACACGGTGCGCCATTAGTAACAATTTTTTTTATTTTTCCAAAACTAGTAATGGCGCACCAAGGCACAGTGTGCCATTACTAGTTTTAACTAGTAATGGTGCACCACACACTCTGTGCGCCACTACTAACATTTTTTTTACTTTTTTTTCAAAACTAGTAATGGCGCACCAGGGTACAGTGCGCCATTACTAGTTCAAACTAGTAATGGCGCACCACAACCACGGTGCGCCACTACTAACATTTTTTTGCAAAACTAGTAATGGCGCACCACATAACAGGTGCGCCATTAGTAACCAGGCTTACTAATGGCGCATTATTAGGTGGTGCGCCATTGGTAACCTGAGAGCAGCTAGATATTTTGGACAGCCACCTACCACACTCACTTTCCCCACTTCATTCTCTCCACCTCCTCCTCCAAGCTTGTCTCGGCTGCCTCCTCCTCCACACCTCATTTGCACCATAGATTCACCCAAATTAAGTGGTTAAATTACCTTTTTTTGATAGGTAAGTAAGGGGAAAGCTTTCTTTATGTTGTAGATCTACTTTTTTCTCCCTCCAACAACGTGCACATGCACTTTTTATGGCCTAGATCTACGTATGTTTGTGGTGTTGCATATGTTTGTGGTGTTGCGTACATTTGTGTTTGCAGGTACCGGTATTTGAAATGCGATAGTTGCCAATATTTTGCCGGAATATTGATTCATTTCCGTTTCGGTGAGAATTTGGCACTATGCATTCTTTTTGGTCCTATTTTTAGGCAAAGTCATGCCAATTTTTTTTTGGTTCTAAAATATCGTTTTGCTCTACCTCGTAGGCGACCATGGTCCGCACGATGACCGAAGGCATCGTGAATAGGTTTTTGAGCTCCGCGAAGGCCGAGATGCTTCAAAAGAACGAGACAGAGATAAGATGTCCGTGTCGAAGATGCAAGCTGAGGAGCCTTATGGACCCGGATTCCGTACAGGTGTGGGACCACCTGCTCTTGCGTGGTTTCATGGATGGCTATCGGTGGCAAGGTGATGAAGATGATTATGAAGTCGTCCATGGGGGCCGGGCAAGAAATGAGGAAGTGCAGCAAGACAACCGCGGCGAGGGCGGGCGAGAAGACGAAGAATCTCCAGGACATGATCACGAAGTAGATGCAGTACACAGTCATCATGTAGAAGATGCCAGACATGATGATGAGGAAGATGCCGGAGCAGACGAAGGGCATGATCATGAAGATGAAGATGCCGGAGCAGACGACAATGGACCATCGATGGGCTGGGTGCAGGACCCTCATATTCAAGAGCTGCTTCTCAAGCAGACGGATAACGCAAGAGCTGCCGCCCGAGAGAAAGCCAAGCTGGATCAACTAGAGATAGACGCGGTTACTCCATTGTATGAAGGATGCAGGCCCGAGGATACCCGCCTGAAAGTAACGCTCATGGCTCTGGAGATGAAGGTAAAACACAAAATGACCGACGCATGCTTCGACGAGAACATGTCATTCTGGCACGAACGTCTTCCCAAGGGGAACAAGTGCCCGACCAGTTTCGAGGAGGCGAAGAAAATCGTGTGTCCTCTGGATTTACCGCACGTGAAATACCATGTGTGCATGAACAATTGCATCATTTATCGGGACGAGCACGCGGAGTCTACCATATGTCCGGTGTGCGGCGTCACTCGATACAAGAAGAGGAAGAAAGCTCCTCGAAAAGTGGTGTGGTACTTTCCGATCACTCCTCGTCTGCAGCGGTATTTCACGGACCCTAAGGTAGCAAAGCTCCTGCGTTGGCACGCGGATAGGGAGGACAAGAAGCGAGAAGATGACGGAAATGATCCGGAGATAAATAAAAAAGACAAGATGCTGAGTCACCCTAAGGATGCGAGCCAGTGGCAAGCGTTGAACTTCGAACACCCAGAATTTGGGGACGATCCAAGGAACATCGTGCTGGGCGCGAGCACCGATGGAGTCAATCCGTTTGGCAGCCAGAGAAGCACACATAGCACCTGGCCTGTGTTTGTGTGGATGTACAACCTTCCCCCTGGTTGTGCATGAAGAGGAAGTACATTCACATGAGTATGCTAATTGAAGGGCCGAAACAACCAGGGAACGACATCAATCTGTATCTGGGGCTGCTGAAAGAGGAGCTAGACACGCTGTGGAAAACGCCAGCCAATACGTGGGACGCCGCAGAGAAAGAATATTTCCCTATGAGAGCCGCACTGCTCACGACGGTGCACGACTATCTCGGTTACGGATATGTCGCGGGGCAGGTGGTCCACGGATTTTCTGGATGCGTCAGGTGCATGGATGACACAACGTATCGCCAGCTAGATAGAGATCCCGGGTCTTCGAAAACCGTGTTCATGGGACATCGAAGGTGGCTTCGCGACGATGACTCATGGAGAAAACGCAAGGATCTGTTCGATGGTGAAACCGAACCCCGAAGACGCCCGCGTACGAGGAGCGGCGAGGAAATAGACGAGCTGTTGAAAAATTGGAAAGATTGCCCACTGCCGGGAAAGAAGCAAAAGGCGCCAGAGCCGGGAAAGAAGCGAAAGGCGCCAGAGCCGCTGCTGAAGGTATGGAAAACGAGGTCTGTTTTCTGGGACTTGCCGTACTAGAAGATCCTCCGTGTGCCTCACAGCCTTGATGTCATGCATATCACGAAGAACGTGTGCGAGAGTCTGCTTGGTACCCTGCTCAACATGCCAGAGAGGACCAAAGATGGGCCGAAAGCAAGGGCAGACTTGAAATCAATGGGCATCAGGGAGGAGCTTCACGCTAATGATGATGATGATGAGGCGAAGCAGGACACGGAAAGTCGTCGCAAAGGCAAAAAGGCGAAGAAGACCAGAAATGACTACCCTCCCGCGTGCTTCACTCTAAGTCAGGAGGAGATCGAGCAGTTTTCACCTGCCTCGTAGGAGTAAAACTTCCTTACGGTTACGCGGGGAAGATAAGCAGATACCTAGACTCAGCGAAGCAGAAGTTCAGCCGGATGAAGTCTCACGACTGTCACGTGCTGATGACGCAGATACTTCCAGTTGCAATCCGTGGGATCATGGACGCGCACGTCCGTGAAACGCTATTTGGCCTATGCAACTTTTTCGACGTCATCTCTCAGAAGTCGGTTGGCGTGAGGCAACTCAGAAGGCTACAGGAAGAGATCGTGGTGATACTATGCGAGCTTGAGATGTACTTCCCGCCCACATTCTTCGATGTTATGGTGCATCTGCTGGTCCATATCGTGGAGGATATCATCCAACTCGGGCCGACGTTCCTGCACAGCATGATGCCGTTCGAAAGGATGAATGGTGTCATCAAAGGATACGTTCGCAACATGTCACGTCCAGAGGGAAGCATAGCCAGGGGCTTTCTGACCGAAGAGTGCATCTCCTACTGCACGAATTATCTAGGCATCGAGAACCCCGTTGGTCTGCCCGTCAACAGGCACCTCGGCAGGCTCGCTGGATGGGGTCACCGCGATGGTCGCCGCGAAATGCATGTCGACTTCGAGGGTCGACTCGCCGACTTTGAAAGAGCAAACCTAGTCGCGCTACAACACATAGACGTGGTCGATCCTTGGGTGGTAGAGCACAAAACCTTTATTGAGAAGACGTACAATGACCGAGGCCAACAGAGGACGGACGGAGATATAATCAAAGAGCACAACTCATGTTTCACGCGTTGGTTCAAGGAGAAGCTTCTGTCGTACCCTTTACATGAGGATTCTTCCGCGGAAGAAAAACTCATATTCGCCTTGTCACAGGGCGCCGAGCACAACCTGATGACCTATGAGGCGTACGATATCAACGGCTACACATTCTACACCGAGGAAAGGACATGAAGAGCGATGGTTATCAGAACTCCGGGGTAACGATGGAATCCTACACCGGTAACGACAAGGACAGATACTACGGAAGGATCGAGGAGATCTGGGAGCTGAGCTACGCTGGAGAGAAGGTCCCGATGTTCCGTGTCAGATGGGCCAAGAGCGTCCTAAAAGAAGACCGGTATTTCACCACCATGGTTATACCCGAAGCCAAATCCAAGACCGCGGGCGCAAACGTCACCGCGAAAAATGAGCCATGGGTACTGGCTTCCCAAGTGGACCAATGCTTCTTCATTACCGACCCGTCAAAGCCCAGTCGTGTTGTCGTGAGGAGAGGCAAAAGGAAGATCATCGGAATGGATGGAGTCGCCAATGAGCAAGACTTCGACAAGTACGGCGACCCGAAGATGGAACATGACGACGACGATGAAGTGCCATACACCACAAGAAGAAGCAGGACCACCCTACCTAAAGGACGTCCGTTCAACAGAAGAACTCCATTTGCGAAAAAGAAGGGCAAGAAGATTGTGAAAAGATAGCTAGCTAAGATCGATTGTATTTAAATTGTAGTCTTCATTTCTCGATTGTATTTCGACATATTGAAATGATATTTCTTCTGTTCTAGTCCTCATTAATATTTACTTATGTTTATTCTGGTATTTATGTTTGTTCTAGTCCTCATGAATATTTTTAAATTTCATGGGCACGTTTTGAATTCATGAATATTTTTTCAAATTTGATGATATTTTTTCATATTCATAAATGTTTTACGAATTCACAAATGAATGCAATTAAAAATAAAAATAAAAAACAAATTTGATGATATTTTCAAATAACTAATTTGATGATATTTTCAAATAACAAATTTGATGATATTTCAAATAACAAATTTGTTGATATTTTTTCATATTCATAAATATTTTCAAATAACAAATTTTATGATATTTTTTCACATTCATAAATGTTTTCAAATTTGATCATCATTTTCTAAAAAATTATTAGATGCAACAAAAAATCAAAAAACAAGTTACTAATGGCGCACCAGGAGAAGGTGCGCCATTGCTATCAAGGTACTTATGGCGCACCCCTAGGAGGTGCGCCATTGGTATACCAATTTTTATGATATTTTTTCAAATATTTTCAAATAACAAATTTGATGATATTTTCAAATAACAAATTTGATGATATTTTTTCATATTCATAAATATTTTCAAATAACAAATTTGATGATATTTTTTCACATTCATAAATGTTTTCAAATTTGATCGTCATTTTCTAAAAAATTATTAGATGCAACTAAAAATAAAAAAAAGTTAGTAATGGTGCACCGGGGGAAGGTGCGCCATTACTATCACTGTGTTTATGGCGCACCCCTAGATGGTGCGCCATTGCTAACCTTCCCCCCTCTATCCCTTTCCTCCTCGCCCCCCCCCCCCCGCGCCAAATCCCCCTCCATCTCGATCGCTATCCCCCCTCACCAGATTCCCCCTCGCCGCCGACGACCCCCCGCACCCTCCCCCGCTCCACCGGCGCCGACGACCCCCCCGCACCTCCCCTGTCTCCTCGCTCGGTTCCCCCGAACGGAATCGGCCGAGCGCGCTAGGGTTCGTCACCCTGCCGCCCGGTCCTCCGCCTCCGACGAGCGAGGGCCTCCTCCGACCGCAGTAGCAGCCGGCAAGCGCGGTCGCGACGTGCCCACCCGGCCAGCCCCTGCCGTCCTCCGTCCCCGGTCTCCAGCAGCAGCCGGCGAACCAACGGCGGACGCTGTCGTGACCCTCGCCGCCACCTCCCGCCATCTCTTCCTGCGCGTGGCCGGCCGCTGCTCTCCTTCGACGCGCTGCCCGTGGTGAGCCCCTCTTCCTTACTCACCTATATGCTCCTTGTTCATCTCTCTGTTCCCTGTTCCTCTCCTGTTCATGCTGCTACTTACTACATGGATCAATGGATGTTGGGTAGATGAGTGTGTGTTGATGTCAGGTACAAGATGGCTTGCTTGATGGATGGTTGAATTGTGCTAGTTGCTTGCTAGATGGATGGATGAATGGTGCAAGTATGTGGACATCTTTTGCTACTGTGAAGGGTCAATGCTAGTGTAAAGGGTAGTAGTTGTTGAATTATATGGATTTTTGCTACTATGAAAGGTCAATGCTAGAGCCCTATCCTGCCTCTTACCTAGAGCAGAGGACACTATTAACCCAGTCCTACTATCATCACTATTCATGAACAAATTAGCGTGTAGTTGTCTCTAAGGGTCTGTTTGCTTTATTTGCCTTGATTGTGATATATATTGACCCGTGATCTTGTAGTTTCTTTGAAGTTTGATTTATTACTGTATAAGGAAAACTAAGGCCCTTGAAATTTAGTATAACTTGTGAAGAAAAGTTGCATACTCACATAGTATTCCGGTGGTTGATTGAATTAGTTATTCGATAGATGGACTCCATTTCAATTGTAGATAATCTATCATGTCAATAATTGATGAAATACTACTGTTTTTGTATTGATCCAGGCAAAGGCGTTTTCTGATCAAACGAAATTCAAAGGAGGTACTATTGTTATATCATCTCTTTCTAGCCCGTATGACTTCTACAACTAGAACAATGTTAACATGCGAGTATATACATTGACATTAATAAATATTAAATAATTATGTAAATAAATTGTCCTCTAGTATATAGATTAAAGTGGTAGCATGGGGCTAGAGTTTAGTTGTGATAAGTGGGCCCTAGTGCCCCTTCTAAATATAAGTCTCGCTACTAAGTATCATTACTTTCTACTAATACACCAACAAAAAGGAAGCTAGCAATAGTTTGTTTGAATTATTTAGCATAATTTATTGGCTGTCTCCATTCTGGTAGCAGTGATTCAGTGTTGTGATGCATCAGTATGTCTTGAAAGCATGTTCCACTTAGGTTCTGGAAGTATGTGGAACCTTTTTCGTGCAAAAGTATTTTAGCCTTCAAAATAATCAGTGTCGCATGAAACCAATTCTCTTAATTATGAACCTTCTCCCATGAAACGCTTTGCACAGAGTGCTCCTGAAGCTCAAATTTTACAAGTTCCCAGTAACTATGCAACAAAGGCAGCTTAAGTATAGTCTTCTGGGAAAGGAAATGAGTTGTTGAAGAAACATTTTGGTTTATTTATAGTTCTTAAAATGTGAAAATGAAAATTATTTGTATCCCTCTTTAAAGGTATTTGACTCTATAAATCATACTGATGTTGACTCTATAAATCATAATGATACTGATGTTAAAGGTATTTCTAGCAAAACCTGAAATGCTAGATGGATTGATTTTTCTGAGATGTTTGTGCTCCCTGCATCTTTCAGCTCTCATTTTCAGTGGAGTTGTTGAATGATATGCTCTTATTGGACATGTTTTACGTGTTGATCCATCAATTGATCACATTGAGAAAGACGTGTAAAGATGATGATCATCTTTTACAGAAAACAATTTCTGTAAACACGTCAGTAACTTTGCTAGTTTGCTGGGTTTTGTCTCCGACCATCGTGTCGTGATGATTTTGTAGGTACCCCGAGAGGCCCTTGAGTTTGTCGCAATGTCGATTAACTTCCGCTCCAGCAAATTCGGGTACTCCATATGTCCTATTTTCAGCAAAGGTCATGCTGAAATTTTCTGTGAATTTTAGCATGACTTTGCTAAAAATAGGACATATGGGGTACTTGCGACTAATGCATGGGCCGGGGTATCTTGGTACTTAATTAAGAAGGATCAACTGCCCCTTTATTCTTGCTGCATTAAACACATATGCTGAATTCATGTGTGGACAGACGAAACCATTAGTCGTTTATAGTTCAGGAAAAGAATGTTATCATTATTGTTTGGGGGGTTGAAATAATCTGTTTGTTGCACTTTGTGCACTTTCTAGTTGAAAACTGTTAAATGGAGATACTAGATTAGCTTTTTGAGGTATCCCATTAAATATTATTCATTACTGCCCGCTCTTAAATTTTTTTTGCACAACTAATATGCAACTGCCATAGGTGGCAATAGAGCCAAGTGATTAGGCCTAACTTAGAATTCTCCTTCCCTTTTCTTGATAGGGTATATTATTAGAAGATACCCATATATATCAGTTAACCTAGGGTGCCTCGGTATCGATAAACCCTAAATGATGAAAACTTAACTTAGCATTTAGGGTGCCTCAGCATCGACAAACCCTAAATGTTGAGACCATGATAATTCCTCACAAACCAACCCTTAAATAACACTGAGCCATTATGCCGTCACCCTTGAAGCCTTGCGGGCATTTGCAGCCCTTAGCTTGTTCATTCTGTAGATTTCCAAAATTCAGTTTTGTACCTTGCTTGCCATGTGTGTGAGAGAGATAGTGAGAGGAGACAAGAAGAAGGGGGTTAGGAAGGGACTTGGACCTTAGCAACAACACACTAACAGGTTCCATCCCAAAACACCTAGGCAATATCACAAACATCTCTCAATTGTTCCTTGACAATAACCAACTTTTTGGCGACATTCCTCGAGAATTAGGTTATTTGGTCAACTTAGAGATCTTGTTCCTTGACAATAACCAACTTTTTGACCAAACTTTTTTCCTATTTAGAGCGAAACATGGCCCACAACGATGAGGCCGGCGGTTCGGGCAAGGCATTCTGGGAGCTGTCCCAGGAGATGGAGGAAGAACCTCACCGCTATGAGGACGCCGCGGAAGACACCGATCCTGACTACACAACCCCTAGTGGCGTCGGGGATGACACCACTGATGGTGCCGCCGAGGATGCCACCACTGATGATGGCAGCGCACGCACAGATGGCAGCCAACCGAAGAGGCAACGGAAGGACCGGCGCCCGAACGTGCTCGGCACCGTCAAGGAGGAATTTACTGAAGTGTCCTCCGAGGGGCATCCAACGGCGCCCAAAGAATTAGTCAAGGGGTACGCGGGACAGCTCGGGTGCATTCTCCGGAGCACCGTCTCGATCAACACCGAGAACCTAAGGCATCGTGACCGAGGGAATTTGCGCAACCTCCTCTTCACGAAGCTGCACGAACGATACAAGTTCCCCGGTGACTTCGCAAACACACGCCTCTCAGGGAATAAAGTGAACAGTGCCGCCCTCACGAAGATGAGCACGGCCCTGGCTACTTGGAGAGCCGCGGTGAAGAGAATGATTGAAAAAGGTGATAGTTATGAGAAGATCAAGGAGAAAAATCCTTCGATCAGCGAAGATGACTACCTGGAGTTCAAGATCAAGTGCGAGAGCAACGCAACCGTGGAATCAAGTCAGTGGGGGAAAGATATGCGGGACTTGAACTTAGGGGTCCACAAATTCGGTCCCGGCGGTTATAGAGTGGCGGAACCTATATGGAGAAGGAGGACGCGGAGCGTGCCGAGCAAGGCCTACCGCCCCTCTTCGAGAAATACCGTGACAAGCAGACCAGGAACTATGTCAGGGCCCGGTACAAGATTGACCCGGTAACCAAGGAGCTTACCACGGATCCGAAGACCAAGGCGCTTGAGCTTGTTCTGGTAAGGAATACACCCCCGCGTAATTAGCTCCATATGGTTGCATTCTAATTAATCAAGCCAAATTTCTAAATGGTTCATGTTCCTTCCGCGGGACACTGAAAGCAGTAGCGCGGGGTCGTCTAAGAGCTCCCCTTGGGACACCACTTTAAATAGGGCGTTGAACGTAATGAAAAACAAGGATAAGCTCAGTAAGCCGTCGTCAGCTGGTCGTGTGGCCGGCAAAGGCTTGTCAACAAAATGGTCGGAATACTATACCGCTGGGCGAAAGGAGAGAAAGACCAGCTCGGAAAGCCAGGAGCGCGAGTTTTAAGAACTCAAGGCACAAGTGGCGCGGATTCCAGAGATAGTTGAAGAGCAAGTGCGAGACCAACTTGGAGCAAGGATCACCGCCATTGTGCCTACCTTGATTGAGGGGCTGCAGGCGTGGATGGCGGGCGACCAACAGGGGCCACCCCCGATTCCCAGCTTCACGGGCAGCAACTCGCGCAACGCGCCGGCGGCGCCATTGGTGTCTCCGGCGGAGGCGGCATTGGTGTCTCCCGCGGCGGCGCCAGCATTGCAGCTTAATGCACCTGGGTGTGGGAAGAATACGCCGGCCGGCACCTCGGCAGCAAGCGGCCCCTCCGTCACTTGCACGCCCGCCGTTGGCGGTGCCTCGACATTAGCCGAGCTCGACGCCATCACGGTAACTAATTAAGCCTCTCGGCCGATGACTTCATCTCCTTGCCTTTGACTGGGCATCCCTGACGCCCTACATGTTTTCGCAGGGCACCGCTGATGTTCCATGCACTCTCCTGCACTTCATGGACGGCGAGTTGATCGATGTCGCCAAGGCCAGAATCGTTCAACCGGGCAACCGCCTGTTCCACGGTAATCCGATGCCACCCAACGTGTATAGGGTTCAACTGGTTCGGGTGCTGCGGGGCTGCGACGACTTGTTACCTCCGTTTCGACCCCCTGGGCCGACGAAGATGATGTGATGACCCTCAGCGCCTGCTTAAGCCGGCCCCTGCTTTGGCCGAAGAGCCAGATTCGTTTGGGGGCGGGGGACACCACCCCACAGACAACACCGCCAGTCGTGCCGACGCCAAGCCATGGCAAGACCGCCGCAACGCTACCGGACATGCCGGACATGCATATGGCACAGGATCCGGACGACGACGACGACGGTACATTTACCAACGTCGATAAGTACTTCAACGAACATGGGTACGGTGACGAATTCTTGGGGCCTCCTTCTCAAGAACCCAACCCTGCAAAAGACGATCGTGATCTAGCTGGTACCGCGGAGAAACCCAATTGCAATAGGCGTCGTCTGGCGTTCAGTTCTCAGGAGACGCCTCCAGCTGCCGCCTTCACTGAGCCTCAGATAGCCGAGGTGCGAAATATTATCAGCCCTAACACACTCAAGAAGGCGGTCTCTGAGCAGAACTCGATCCCATTACAGCAGAAGAAGAAGGGACGAAAAAGAAAGAATAACAAGGGTGCGAGCCAGCCGCCACCGAGTACGATCCATGCTCAGGACGGGCCACCTTCACCTAAGGATATCTCGAGGAGCGTGCATGTGGCGGGTAGGCCGATGCTACCGACTAATCTACTCAATGCTGCAACCGGTGCTATGCGGAGTCGGCATGACAGTGTTCTTTCTTTGGAGAAGCGGCGTCTTTCCGAGAATGATGTGGCATACCCGGTTTTCGTGGCCAAGGTGCCAGAGGGCAAGGGCTTTGTGGATAGCGCCATCGGGGGTATGATCGTCCTGCGGTTTGATGACATCTTCGCTATGTTTAACCTTCATCCGCTGCACTACACCTTCGTTCGGCTATTTTCGCTGAGTATGGAGATGCGGATCATTAGAGACAAGACCCCGGACATCGTGATAGTCGACCCCTTCTACATGCGTGCCAAGATCTTGGGCAGCGCTGGGGACCGGCAAGTCGCGAGTTCATACCTCGAAGGCGTCATTCTGGCAAACCCAGATAAGGATAACTTCCTCGTGCCTTACTTTCCCGAGTAAGTCATCCCCTCACCGCCCCGTAACATATGATTTCTTAGATTTCGATCGTTCTTTTTTTCTAACATTCCGTGTTTTGTGCAGTGACACACATTGCACACTCATCCTCTTAAGCCCGAAATATTCCATGGCCACGTATTTCGACTCGGACCGTCAGTCGAAGAAAGACTACACAAATATCAAGAAAGTTCTTGATGATGTTCTCCCCGGCTACGCCAGATCTGGAGGCACCTTCAGCAGGCCAATTCGTAGGTACGGCAAGCACGTGTTCACCCACAATACGACGTTCCCCTGCGTCAAGCAGCCGCCTGGCGGTCAGAAGGATGCCTACTACGCCCTCCATCACATGCGGGCGATCGTACGGGACCATAATCACCTTCTGCTACCAAATAATCTCAAAGATTGGGCCGCACGCTTGTCGGCAATCCAGGATGCGGACATTAGACAAGAATTCTATCGCATCCAGTCGGAGTTTGCGGAAATCATCCATCAAGATGTCCTTCGTACCTCGGGGCAGTTCTACCTCAGATATCAACCGTCCAACAGTGAGATAGAAACAACGCTACAAATGCAGGCTGACAACGCCCGCGATTTCATGACCATCACGAAAGACGGCGGCTTCATCCACGCTCCGGTCCCTGAGTCGAGTCGAAAGTAGTGATGCTATGTAGTTCTGAAATATCGATTAACTCATGTTGTAATTAAACTTTAATGAACTTGTATGTCTCTTTGGTTTGGACAGTCGTTCAACTTATATGTAATCGATGCTATTTATTAGTAGGACCATGAATCGTGCTATTAATGTGTTGCTTTTCTCTTCCGATCCTTTTGTTGCATACTTATATATTGCTTATGTATTGTCTGTGAATTGCTACTAACGTTTTGTTTGTCTAGTGCATAGAGATGCCGTCGTATGTCGTGTACAAGGGTAAGGTTCCCGGAGTCTACGACGACTGGGAGGAGTGTCGGAGACAGGTTCACCGTTTCAGCGGTAACAGTTACAAAGGGTACACCACTAGGGCGGAGGCGGAAGCTAGATACGCGCGCTATCTAGCGGGAGAGAGGAGGGAGCGGAGGAGGAACCGGATGAAGACCAGTTTCATCACGATGATGCTAATCGTGATGACCGCAGCTCTCTTCTATGTGATGGTAGTTTAGATGATCGATATCGACTTGTAATGTGAAGACAAACTCGCTACTCGCGGTCTCGAGACTTGTAATGTTCTAACTTTGTTCGGTCTTTTGAATTCGGAGACTAATATGATGAATTGTATTCGGAGACAAATCTTCTATTGTATTCGATAAATCTGTTGTTTATATGTTGTGCTGTCTATATTCTGTGCAGTAATATATTTTGTAACCTGTGCAAATATCAGAAAAGAAAAAAATCCTAATATTCATACTAGTGGCACACCACACTGCACTTAATGGCGCACTGCAATAAACACACTAGTGGCGTATTATCTAGAAGTGTGCCATTAGTGACCCAGAGCACAACGTAAATATGGCCCCCTGGAAGGCATAGTAATGGCGCACCGTTTGACATACTAATGGCGCACTCCCAGGTGCGCCACTATTATCTGGTATACTAATGGCGCACCAGGGGTGCGCCATTAGTACTAGTTACTAGTGGCGTGATGATAGTGGCGCACCTGTAGTGCGCCATTAATGGCCAAAACAGGTGCGCCACTAATTAGCCTTTTCCTAGTAGTGAGATTGGCCTCCTGGACCACCAAGAGTCTAGACTAGGGCTGCGTTGCCGACACCAAAGCGCTGCAGAAGCGCGTCGACAATGTAATAGAGACCGGCGCGAAGCTAGTCGACATGGTCTAGATCATGCTCCACCGCGGGATCCTCCCTTGCCAGGAGAGGACCAAGCCCATGTGGGAGCATGATCCTGAGGATCCGTCCACTATTCGGCACCTCTTCGGCATGACTCCTGACAAGATATGGGGCCAACTATTCCAGCCCCAGAAGGAGTGGCCGACAAAGGGGAAGGACATCGGTCTTGACGCCGCGAATCCCCCATGGGAGGTGAGTGGCATGTCTCTTCGAAGAGTGTTCGGGTATTCACATTATGTGAGACTCGATCTAACGTCGTTACGTGGATTCAGTAGGGCTGGCTCGCCAATGCCAAGAAGATCAGCGGCCCGGCGCCGGTGCCAGAGGGGCCCCAATCAGAGCAGCTGCAGAAGATGCTGGTGATGGTGCCCTACAAGGCGCCCGCTAAGAAGGGCAAGAAGCAAGAAGCACCGGAGGCCAGGGAAGGCCTCCACCGCAGGATCCGTCCGGGCAACCGGTCCGGAGATGCTGCGGCCTCATCCGTACAAGATGGGGGCGAGGAGGAGGAGAACGAAGAGGAGAGTGCCTCTTCGCACTCCAAAAAGAGGCTAGTGTCCGAGGACGCCGAGGAGGTCCAACCTTCCCCGATCCCAAAGAGACGACACCGGCCCAAGCTGGTCATACCTGACAACTCGGACGAAGAGAAGTCCGAGGCGTCCGAGGAGCTCCCGAAGAAGGGCTCCAGGGTTAAGCCCCCTGCCAGCAGGTAAGGTGTCCATATTTTCAGCTATTATGCTTTCAGAAGTTTGCTTTAGCTGAAGGTTAACCGCTCCGAATCGCAGTCCCCCACATGAGCGCCCCACCGAGCAGATCTCGGACGTGACGTCTCCGCCCACTGAGCTGGCGGCAGTGGGTCTATGGCGCACTCCACGCCTCCCTTGATCCTCGAAGAGGCTGAGGAGGTGCGGTCCCAAAGAACTCCTCCTCCTCCGAACACGGAGGGGGAGGCAGATGTCGTAATGGCCGAGGTCAACACCTCGGTCACCGAAGACTAGGAGGGAACGTCCCTCTTGGCCAGCTAGGGAAAAGAGTCCGGGCCATCCGGACCCCCTCCGACGACCGCTCCCGAGCCTCCAAGGCCCTCGACGGCATCGGTTCCTCCTAGCGGGGAGGGGCCCGGGGAGCCAACGCCGGCGCCGAACACCTCCACACGGGCGGCGGTTGGCTGGCGGATACGCTGGACGACTTGATGAGCAACTCCGTCATCGTTGAAGGCCACCGCACCCTTATGGGTGCGGTTATGCAGAATGTTCGGTCTGTCCAATCCGGACTGAACGAGGTTGTCCAAGGCCTTCTAACAGGCTTTGAGATAAGTTAAGTAATGACCTTTCCTCATAATGCGGTTATAGATGTTTAGTTTAGGTAGGCCGCATACATAGCAGCCCCCGAGACTCTGCCAGGACCTCGAAGAGACCTGCATAGGATCAAATTTGATAGGTCAATTAACAATGTCGACATTTCTGATGCTAACACAGGAATCTACCATGGCCGCGGCTGTTAATGCCGTGGCGTTAGAGGAGATGGATCACAACAGTTTTCGAGGGTAGAGTATTCAGCCCAAATTTATAGATTCGACACAAGGGGAGCCAAAGAATATTTGCAAGTATTAGCAGCTGAGTTGTCAATTCAACCACACCTGGATATTAATTATCTGTAGCAAGTGATCAGTAGTAAAGTAATATGATAGTTTTGATAGTAGTAGCAGCAGCAATGGTAACTGTAATAGTGATAGCAGTAGTTTTGTAGAAAGTGCAACAGTAACGATAGCAGTAGTAACTTAGCAAGAACAATATAACATAAATTCGTAGGCATTGGATCGGTAATTTATTGGATGATATTCATCATGTGATAGTCATAACCTAGGGCGATACGGCACTAGCTCCAGTTCATAAATATAATGTAGGCATGTATTTCGTAAATAGGCATACGTGCTAATGGAAAGAACTTGCATGACATCTTTTGTCCTACCCTCTCATGGCAGTGGAGTCCAATTGGAGACTAACGGATATTAAGGCCTCCTTTTAATAGAGAACCGGAACAAAGCATTAACACACGGTGAATAGATGAACTCCTCAAACTACAGTCATCACTGGGAGTGGTCCCGACTATTGTCACTCCGGGGTTGCCGGATCATAACACGTAGTAGGTGACTATAACTTGCAAGATCGAATCTTGAACATGGATACAATGATGATAACATAAACAGTTCAGATCTGAATTCATGGCACCCGGGCCCAAAGTGACAAGCATTAAGCATAGCAAAGTCATAGCAACATCAATCTTAGAACATAGTGGATACTAGGGATCATGCCCTAACAAAACTAACTAGATTACATGATGAATCTCATCCAACTCCTCACCGACCAGCAAGCCTAGGAAGGAATTACTCACTCCCGGTGGGGAGCATCATGGAACTGGCGATGGAGAAGGGTTGGTGATGACGAAGATCGAAGATCCCCCTCTCCGGAGCCCCAAACGGACTCCAGATCTGGCCTCCCGATGAAGAACAGGAGGTGACGGTGGTACGTCTCATGAAACGCGATAATTCTTTCTCCCTTATTTTAGTCTCCGAAAATAGGATTTTATAGCGTTGCTTTCAGGGTCTGCGGGCCACCAGGTGGGGTCAACCCACCTGGGCACGCTTAGAGGGCGCGGGCTCCCTGGTGGGTTGTGCCCACCCAGGTGCTCCTCTCCGATGGTTCTTGGCTCCAGAAATTCTCTTTTATTGTATAAAAAATCCTCGCAAAGTTTCGTTCCATTCCGAGAACTTTTATTTCTGCACAAAAACAACACCATGGTAGTTCTGCTAAAAACAGCATCACTCTGGCGTTAGTTTCATTCAAATCATGCAAATTGGAGTCCAAAACAAGAGGAAAAGTGTTAGGACAAGTAGATACATTGGAGACGTATCAACTCCCGCAGGCTTAAACCTTTGCTTGTCCTCAAGCAATTCAGTTGATAAACTGAAAGTGAAAAAGAAAACTTTGACGAACTCTTTTGCTCTTGTTTGCATAAATAAGCTTAAACAGCACCAAGGTTTTCAGCCAATATTATAACTAACCATGCCAACAATAAGTCTTAAAAATTATATTAACTCATATCAATGACATAATCAGCTCTCGAGCAATAATAAGATATCTCAAACATCAACACATTATCAAAACAACCATGATATAATATGACAATAGTGGTATTTCGCTAGCCCTTTCTAAGACCGCAAAACATAAATGCAGAGCAACTCCAAAGTTCAAGCAGCGACTAAACATTGTAATTCATGGTAGAAAAGATCCAGTCGTGATGCACCCAACATTAGCTACACACAATGCATCAGCATAATAGCAGTGCTCTCAGGTTCTGGCGCTTATTTTAGAATGTGATGAAACAACATAAAAGTAAATAGAAAGGCCCTTCGCAGAGGGAAGCAATGATTTGCAGCGGTGCCAGAGGTCAAGTTTTTAAAACAGAGGTAAATGATATTTTGAGAAATGCACCCTTCTTGTTTACTTCAGGACCATCAGTTATCAATATCTTCCGTGCTAAGCACGCTAGTGGCGGTTCCCAAGCGATAAAAGTAAAGGTTTACTCCCCGTCCACCAACAATCACACTCCACGGCTTGTCCAAAACAACGGGTGCCGTCCATACCAACAACAGTCCCGGGGGAGTTTTGTTTAATTATATGCAATTTTGCGTTCAGGACTGGGAATCCCTATTACCGCCCTTTTCTCGTGCGATGGTGGGTGAATAAACACTCATCCTGAGATTAATCCGCTTAGCATGGAAGATACCGACCACCTCCTATCGTTCCATAACAATCCAGGCACACAAAAAGGATATTTATTTGAAGTTTTTAGAGATGGCACATGCAAATTTACTTAGGACGGCAGGGTAATACTGCATATAGGTAGGTATAGTGGACTCATCTGGAATAACTTGGGTCCAAAGTTTTTGATGTACAAGCAGAAATCCCACTTAGCACAGGCGAAGACTAGCAAATAGGTTGAGAAGCGACCAGCTAGAGAGCAACAATGGTCATGAACATGCATTATGCATAAGTTACATTGGACACTAGCATGAGTAGGATATGAACACCATGAACATAAATATCATAGAGGCTATGTTGTTTTTGATTCAACTACATGCATGAACATGTGCCAAGTCAAGCCACTCGAACATTTAGAGGAGGACACCATATCATCATACTACATCACACTCATTTTGACACAATGTTGATATCCAAGATAAATCATTATCCACTCCTAGCTACTTATGCATGGCATGTGAAACTATAATCTCTAATTTTTCATTGCAAACATGTTTAATCATAATGGGCTGAATCATGGATACTAGGTTAAACATATTTACAAAAATAGAACAAGTCGAGTTCATACCCATTTCTCTCTGCCACGGCCAGTTCATCAAATGTTGTCATTATTGCCTTTTTGCATGACCGAACAATGTGAAAATAATAATAGTGCAAGAGTGCCGTGGACTAAGATGGAATCTGCAAACATTTTATTTGACAGGAGAAGACAAGGTAAAATGGGCTCTTTGTTAGATCAACAATTATGCATATGAGAGCCACTCAACATTTTCATCGTGGTATTCCCCTCGGTATGACTCAAATAAAAAAAAGAAATTCAGAGAAACACACTGAAATATTTTTGGAGTTTTTGGTTTTCTTGAACAAGCTAATAAAAGGGAAAAGTAAAAACAAGAAAAACTATTTACACGGGAAAGCTCCCAACAAGCAAAAGAAGAACAAGGAAATCTTTTTGGGTTTTCTTTTTAGTGCTACAACTAACTTCTCTAGAAAGAAAAATAAAAAAGAAGAAGGAAATATTTTTGTATTTTCTCAAGGTTTTTCAAACACACAAGAAGAAAGCGAGAAAATAAATTTAACATGGATAATACAATGAAAAAGTGTGTACACAAACAACTGGAATGAAATGTGTGAACATGAATGTAATGTCGGTGGGAATACGTACTCCCCCAAGCCTAGGCTTTTGGCCTAACTTGGTAATCAGTCAGTATCCTGGATGATAGTCAGGGTGGTAGTTCACGGAGACTCTCGATGCTGATGTCTCAGCCTGCTGCGCGGCCACAACCGTCGCGTTGTGAGCTCGAGCCTCGCTCTCAAGAACGAAATATATTTCCTTGTTGTGATAATCAAAGAGAGCAGGCGCAGGCAAATATGTGTACAACATAGATTCTTGATTAGACATCAATTTATAGGTGAAATTATTGAGGTCACCTCTAAGGATCTTATGACGTTTCATAGCATCAAAATCTAAATACTGCGTGTGTAGGATAGGGTCAAAGGGAAAAGGTGAAACACCCAGCTCTCTTGCTAAACGTGTGGCATAAATTTCACCATAGAAATAGCCACTATTAGCGTTGTGTTGCAACCTGCGAGCAACAGTCACTCCAAGATTATAACTTCTGTCACCGGTGAGAGCGGTGTGTATGAGGCTCAAGTCTGGAGCACAAAGTGTACTACAATCTTGTTTGCCTACGATACATTTCCCATTAAATAGAGCAAAGTACTAAATTGCGGGAAAATGAATGCTCTTTATTCTACCTTGTGTCACTCCCCTCGTCTCACCATAGAAAAGGCTAGTCAAAAATGCTTGGGACTCAGACCTTGGTGGTTCGTCAAGCGAACCCCAGAATGGGATTTTGCAGTGGTGAGCAAATCTCTCTAGTGATATGGTAAACGAATTTTCTTACAGTTTAAATGACACCCTAGACTCACGGGGATGGAATTTAAATCCCTTGACAAATGATTCAGTGAGAGTGTGGTGTTGATTGCACTTATCTAAAATGTAGGGACCAAGACCGGCATTGTGAACATATTGCTCACATCCCTCCTTAATGCCCAGACGCACCATATAATCATCGCAAGGCCATAAGCATGTTTTGGTGGCGGCATCTCGTATGGAACTTTCACTCGGTTCAACATAAGACCGACAGACGGAGATATCACTGGAAGATGCCTCCGAGGATCTCCTCTATGAAGATCTCCTTCGAAAGAGGTTCATCATATTCGCGTACAATTTTCTGAAAAATTTTGGGTGGCAAAAATTTATCAACAAAACTTTACAAAATTGATAGCAACTACTCATAGGGATACATAGAGGCCATAGCAAGCATTCAAACTACTTAGAACTCCAAGAATTCAACATTCAAGCTCATCTACAGCAGCACCAAGAGTAGATAATTATTCAAAATATAAACCACTAAAGCAAAAACTAATTGGACAAGCGGAGGAGTCACATACCAAGCAACAATCCCCCGAAACAGTTTCAGAAACAGAGCTTCGAGCAAAGAGATCGAAATCTGCGGGTTCGATAGCAAGAACACGAGGGAGAGAGCAATGGCGATTTTTTCCTGGAGGTAGGTGATGAAGTGGTATGAAGAGATAAGTGAGGGGCCCCACGTGGGGACCACAACCCACTAGGGTGCGCCTGGGGGTCCTGGCGTGCCCAGGTTGGTTGTGCCCACATGGTGCACCTTCCTCTGATGTTATTTGCACCAAAAATCTTAAATATTCAGAAAAAAATCATATTAAATTTTCAGAGCATTCTGAGAACTTTTATTTTGGGGTCATTTTTTATTGCACGGAAAATTTAGAAAATAGATAAAACATGGCATTTTATTTTATTTGACTACTAAAAACATAAAAGAAAAGGTAGGGACAAAAGGTAGTGCTTACTAAATCCATCAACTTCATACCTCTCAAAAATGATCCATTAATAAGGTTGATCATGTCTTATTGACAACCACTTTCGATTAGCATGAAACCGAAGAACTTTCGTAAATCACTAAGTTACCTCAACGGGGATATGAATGTCCCCAACAATAAGCATTTCATATTTATTTTTAACAGTAGGTAGAGGCAATTGAAAGCTTCCAATAGTGATTGTCGGAGATTTTTCAATAACATTAATACCATTCACTTGGAATTGTTTCTTCGGAAAGTGCATCGTATGCTCATTGCCATAGATATGAAAAGTGACCTTGCTTTTATTGCAATCAATAACAGCCCCTGCAGTAATCAATAAGGGTCTACCAAGGATAATTGACATGTTGTCGTCCTCGGGCATCTCAAGTATAACAAAGTCAGTCAAAATAGTAATATTAGCAACAACTACGAGCACATCCTCACAAATACCGATAGGTATGGCAGTTGATTTGTTAGCCATTTGAAAGATATTTCAGTAGGTGTGAGTTTATTCAAATCAAGTCTTTTATATAAAGAGAAAGGCATAACACTAACACCAGCTCCTAAATCACATAAAGCAGTTTTCACATAGTTTCTTTTGATGGATCAAGGTATAGTTCGTATTCCCGGATCTCCAAGTTTTTTAGGTACTCCATCTTTAAAAGTATAATTAGCAAGCATGGTGGAGATTTCAGCTTCCGGTATTTTTCTCTTATTGGTGATCATGTCTTTCATATATTTTGCGTAAGGAGGCATTTTAAGGACATCAGTCAAACGAGTACGCAAAAAGACTGGCCTCAGCATTTCAGCAAAGCGTTCAAATTCTTCATCATCTTTCTTTTTGTTGACTTAGGTGAAAAGGGCATAGGTTTTTGAACCCACGGTTCTCTTTCTTCACCGTGTTTTCTAGCAACAAAGTCTCTTTTATCATATCTTGTATTCTTGGGTTATGGGTTATCAAGATCAACCTCAGGTTCTATCTCAACATCATTGTCTGGTTCTTTACTATTTTTTTGAGTGTTTTCATGAACCTCATCATTATCTTTTTCATTATAAAAAGGTGCGTGTTCATTACCAGACTGAGTTTCAGCATCAGAGATAGAAATTTCATTATCATTATCAGGAGGTTTTTCTACTTCAGGTTCACTAGAGGCATGCAAAGTCCTATCATTTTTCTTCTTCTTTTTCTTTTTAGAAGGACTACGTGCATCAGTGTTAGCTCTTTGAGAGTCTTGTTCAATTTTTGGGTGTCCCTCAGGATATAGTGGTTCCTGAGTCATTTTATCTCCTCTAGTTGCTACTCTAACAGCAAAGTCACTTATGTTATTATTCATTTCATCAAGCAACTCTCTTTGAGATTTAGCAACTTGTTCTAACTGATTTTGAACCATAGAAGCATGGTTTCCCACACCTCTAACATCATTTGAGATTCTAAATAACAAGTCACTCAAGCGAGCAATCATATCAAATTTTTATTTCAATTGTTTCATAACATTTGCATTGAAGTGATCTTGTTTTCTAATGTAATTTTCAAACTCATAAAGGCATTGGCTAGGGTGCATATTGTGAGGATTGTCATTATCATTGAATTTCATTAGAGAATTTACCTCTACCACCTTAGGTAGTGGTGGTGTATCAAGCCCATGTATTTCTTCAATAGGAGGTAAAATTTTGACATCCTCAGCTTTAATACCTTTTTCCTTCATAGATTTCTTTTCCTCTTGCATATCTTCAGGACTGAGATATAATATACCCCTCTTCCTCGGAGTGGGTTTAGGCGGTGGTTCAGGAAAGAGTCCAATCATCATAATTTTTCAATATGTTATTCATTAATTCTTCAGCTTGCCCAATAGTTTGTTCCCTGAAAACACAACTAGCACAACTATCTAGGAAATCCCTAGAAGCATCGGTTAGTACATTATAGAAGATATCAAGTATTTCATTTTTCTTAAGAGGATGATCAGGCAAAGCATTAAGCAATTGGCAAAGCCTCCCCCAAGCTTGTGCGAGACTCTCTTCTTCAATTTGCACAAAGTTAAATATTTCCTGCAATGCAGCTTGTTTCTTATGAGCAGGGAAATATATTTCAGAGAAGTAATAAATCATATCCTGGGGACTACGCACACAACTAGGAGCAAGAGTATTATACCAAGCTTTAGCATCACCCTTTAATGAGAACGGAAATAATTTGAGAATATAGTAATAGCGAGTTTTCTTATCATGCGTAAAAAGGGTGGCTATGTCACTCAACTTAGTAAGATGTGCCACAATAGTTTCAGTTTCATAACCATGGAAAGGATCAGATTCAACCAAAGTAATTAACTCTGGGTCGACAGAGAATTCATAATCCTTATCATCAATAAAGATAGGTGAAGTAGCAAACTTAGGATCATATTGCATTCTAACATTTAAGGATTTTTCTTTATACTTGCATAATAATTTCTCTAGATCATCTCTATCCTTACAAACAAGAATATCTCTAGTTGTCTCCTCATTCATAACATAAGCTTCTGGTACCTTTGGCAATTCATATCTAGGTGGGCTAGTTCTAGTAGGTGTTTCAAGATTTTCAGTCTCAAGTTCATCATTAGTTTCAACAATATCATGTTATCTTACTCTAGCAATTTGTTCATCAAGAAAGTCACCTAGTGGCACATCATCATCATCAAGCAAGGTACTAGCATCATCATAAGTATCATTCATAGCAGAAGTAGCATCATCAATAACTTGCGACATATCAGGATTAATAGCATGTGGTGGTGTTGCAAGTTTACTTATAACAAAAGGTGAATCTAAGGCAGAACTGGATGGTTGTTCCTTACCTCCCCTCGTCTTAGAGGGAAAAATCTTAGTCTTAGCATCCTTCAAATTCTTCATAGTGATAATTTGATAATAATCCCAAGCAATGCAACAAATATAGCTATGCTCCCCGGCAACGGTGCCAGAAAAAGGTCTTGGTAACCCACAAGTATAGAGGATCGCAACAGTTTTCGAGCATAGAGTATTCAACCCAAATTTATAGATTCGACACAAGGGGAGCCAAAGAATATTTGCAAGTATTAGCAGCTCATTTGTCAATTCAACCACACCTGGAGATTAATTATCTGCAGCAAGTGATTGGTAGCAAAGTAATATGATAGTTTTGATAATAGTAGCAGCAGCAATGGTAACGGTAACAGTGATAGCAGTAGTTTTGTAGCAAGTGCAACAATAACAATAGCAGTAGTAACTTAGCAAGAACACTATAAGATAAATTCATAGGCGTTGGATCGGTAATTTGTTGGATGATATTCATCATGTGACAGTCATAACCTAGGGTGATACGACACTAGCTCCAGTTCATTAATATAATGTAGGCATGTATTCCGTAAATAGTCATACATGCTTATGGAAAGAACTTGCATGACATCTTTTGTCCTACCCTCCCGTGGCAGCGGGGTCCAATTGAAAACAAAGGGTTATTAAGGCCTCCTTTTAATAGAGAACCGGAGCAAATCATTAACACACGGTGAATACATGAACTCCTCAAACTACGGTCATCACCGGGAGTAGTCCCGGCTATTGTCACTCCAGGGTTGCCGGATCATAACACGTAGTTGATGACTATAACTTGCAAGATCGGATCTAGGACAATGATATAATGATGATAACATAAACAGTTCAGATCTGAATTCATGGCACCTGGGCCCAAAGTGACAAGCATTAAGCATAGCAAATCATAGCAACATCAATCTTAGAACATAGTGGATACTAGGGACCAGGCCCTAACAAAACTAACTAGATTACATGATGAATCTCATCCAACTCCGCACAGACAGCGAGCCTACGAAGGAATTACTCACTCACGGTGGGAAGTATCTTGGAATTGGTGATGGAGAAGGGTTTGTGATGATGAAGATCGAAGATCCCCCTCTCCGGAGCCCCAAACGGACTCCAGATCTGGCCTCCCGATTAAGAACAGGAGGTGACGACGGCTCTATCTCGTGAAATGCAATAATTCTTTCTCCCGTATTTTTTCTCCAAAAATAGGATTTTATAGCGTCGGTTTCAGGGTCTGCGGGGCCACCGGGTGGGGACAACCCACCTGGGCGTGCCTGGAGGGGGGCGAGCCCTGGTGGCTTGTGCCCACCCAGGTGCCCCTCTCAGGTGGTTCTTGGCTCCAGAAATTCTCTTTTATTGTATAAAAATCCTCGCAAAGTTTCATACCATTCCGAGAACTTTTATTTCTGCTCAAAGACAACACCATGGTAGTTCTGCTCAAAATAGCGTCAGTCTGGGGTTATTTTCATTCAAATCATGCAAATTAGAGTCCAAAACAAGATGAAAAGCATTAGGAAAAGTAGATACGTTGGAGACGTATCAGGTGGCCAAGAAGAGGACAACAGCTGAGAGGGCGGTGTTCGAGCTTGAGCAGGCCAAGCGTGCTGCTAAGCAGCATGAGTCTCAGGTGACCAAGGTCCAAGGAGAGCTCCAGGATGCCTCTGAGAAGCTTAAGGCCCTTGAGAAGGGGCGGGAGGAGCAATCCTCCCGTCTGTCTAAGACCGAGAAAGAGCTCCAGGAGGTGAGGAGTGACGCCCGATGTGTCCGGGAGGAGCTTCGGCAAGCCGCACAAATTGCCAATGGTAAGAAATATTTACTGCACAGTGTGTTCGGAGGCAACAGATTCACCCTGCTGACGAGGATCTGGCACTTGGTAGGCATCTTCCCCAAACTCCCGAAGAATGTGGCGGCCGTGGCGAGGCACTATGGCACCCGCGAGGAGGACTCCACGCAGCGACTCTTTTTTTCACTATTTCCGGACTCCAAGCATCATCCCCTCCTCAGCGATCAAATGAAGCGGCTGATGGAGATGCTTCGGATGTCCGAGATGGCCTTGAAGGACTTCTGTGTCAGCCTGTGGCCGGCTGAGCCCATTCCGGACACCTACTTCGGCCTTTTGCAGAGGCTACGGGAGGCGCCGCTTCGGATTGACGCCGTGAAGTGGTCGACGTGCCTTGAGGGGGTGAGGCTTGCGTTTGCGAAGACCATGCTCCATTGGCCAAGGATTAATCCAATGGAGATGGCCTCTGGTCCTCCGCCCCAGGGAATGGAGCGTCGCCCCTCTGAGCAGTACTTCGCGCAGGTGATGACCGGAGCGCGGGCAATAGAGGGTCAGTGTTCAAAAAATGTAATGCTTGAGTAGTTGTCAAGGTTGTACCAAGTGGGATTCATGTTTTATTATGCGCCCGACGAACTTATTTGATATTCTACTGGTTAAATTTTGACTCATGTGTGGCCGTATGTTTAGTTCTGAAAGCTACCAGTCATCGGCTTCAGCCCCCAAGTGAATATCATGAAGGGTGTTTTGTTTCTGCTCTGTTACCCTGAGCCAATGTCTTGGTGCCCGGAGGCGGTAGTGCGGGAACAAAACTAGGCGATCAGACTATTCAGTTTTACTGCTTTCACTTAGCCTTAGGAGCTTGACGATGGGGACTAGGGACTAGCCCCTGGTGTATTGTGATGTACTTAGGGATTAAAGCATGCCCTTTCCGATCACGTGGTCTATGTTAAGACGAACCCTTCATGTGACACAGCGAAATCGCCAACGATTTTTATAGTCCAACCTCGTCATCGGATCGCGGAGCCATTCGCGCTTACTATGATGATCAACTTTCGGCTTTTTCCTCCTGAGGTACGTGACCGGGAAAACCAGTAGTACAATCGCTGGGGTTCTCCCTTTGCCCTCTTAGCCGAATGTGCGGAACATAAGGGGCAAACACAGGAGCCGCACAACCCAACTATTGACCCAAGACATAGTTCGGAACAGATACAGATAGTGCAATATCCGAGACGCCGGATACCTAGTGGAAGGCGGTGCCGGAGTTGAAGATATTGAGCTGATATATAAATCGAACTCTTGACTAATTAATACGCTTTCATGCCGGGCTATTCAAAGAGCGAGGAGAGAATCGGAAACGGAATAAACGAGTCGCAGAATGTGGATATCCGAACACCGTAAAGGGTATTTTTATTATTTCCCATAGGCTAAGGATGTCTAACTGTACAATTCGAACTGCGAAGGCAGTACTTGTAAGAAAAAAAAGGAAAATTTACAGAGTAAAGGTTGACACAGGGCCTTGATGCGTGAGTTGAAGCCTTCACTATGCCCTTCTACACGTCTGTGCCTTTGCTTCTGATAGGGGTGGATTGGGACCTTCGATGAGACCTTAATGGGCGAGGCCCTACCGATGGAGCTTTGAGCTTTGGGGTATCCGGAATTGGCCCCCGGGTCATCCAAAGATGAGGCAATTTTGAAGTTCGGTTTAGCCGAACATGTACTTCGGGTTAATGTATGCCTCACGGCTGCCCATGGTATTTTGAGTGTGAAGTTGTGCTAATGAGGCACGTGGAGCGCGAAGAATGCGGGCGTACCATGGGGCACGTATCCCTATTTGCGACGAACGCATTGTTGGGAAATGTAGCATGCAATTTCAAAAAAATTCCTACGCTCACGCAAGATCAATCTAGGAGATGCATAGCAACGATAGGGGGAGAGTGTTTCTACGTACCCTCATAGACCGAAAGCGGAAGCATTTGACAACACGGTTGATGTAGTCGAACTTCTTCTCGTTCCGACCGATCAAGCACCGAACGTACGACACCTCCGAGTTCTGCACACGTTCAGCGCGATGACGTCCCTCGAACTCTTGATCCAGCAAAGTGTCGAGGGAGAGTTCCGTCAGCACGACGGCGTGGGTGACGGTGATGGTGAAGTGATCCACGCAGGGCTTCGCCTAAGCACTACGTGAATATGACCGGAGGCGTAAATTGTGGAGGGGGGCGCCGCACACGGCTAACAATTGTTGGTGTGTATTCTAGCGGTGCCCCCCACATATATATAGGTTGGAGGGGAGGAGAGGCAACCAAGGGGGCGCCCCAAGTAGAGGAATCCTACTTGGGGTCCTCCCCAATTCGGCCTCCCCTCTTTCCATGTATGCATGAAGGGGAATGAAAGAGAGGGTGAGGGAAGGAAGTGGGAATCCTAATCCATGCTTTCCTTTCCCTTTCTGTCGGTGTGGAACGACACCTATGGGATCACAATAATCCCTACTACGGTCGCCGGCTTGCGAGAAGAGCAGGATTAGTAACCAGCACGAGGATCGTTTACCTAGGTTCGGGCCGCGAGGATGCGTAAAACCCTAGTCCTGCTTTGGTGGGTGTATTTCAGAGAGTTCTTGTGCTCTCGAACTAGCTGTGGTGAGTGTGTGGTTCGAAAAAGCCGAATCCTTCTCCAGTATGCCATGGGCCTCCTTTTATAGTCGAAAGGGGCTGCCACAGTGGCACACAGGAGGTGGAAAGGCGCACAGTGCTATGAGCTTATCACTCGTGTTACAGGACAAGACACATTTAATGTGTAGCTTAGGTGTCGCCTTGCCTTATCGGGGACGGGGGCGAGGCACGTCCCGTCCGTCGCCGCTCCTCCTTGCTTCGACACGCGCCCTGGCTAGCGACGCATGCGGCGCCACGTAGGCAGGCAGGCAGCTGAGGTGGCGCGGTAGTGGAGCCTCCACAAAGATCTGCATGCCGCCACACAGGCGCTTTGATGAGTTGGCCTGGCAGCTGCATGTTGCCACGCAGGTGCCCGCCTAGCTGGTTGGGCTGGCAGCTGCATGCGAACTATGGTGGAGACTTGATTGGTGCGGGCCTGGTAGTGGCCCTGCTGGCCACCTTGGTGAGGGCCTTGTCGGGTGGCCCGGCAAGGATCTTGCCGTGGCACGCTGCCGTCCCCGGCAAGGACCTTGCCAGGGGTCTGGTGGCCTTCCTCGGCAAGGATCTTGCCGAGGATCGTCGTCTTCTAATCCTCATCTGATCTTGAGTGTTCCTTGTCTTCACAAAGATCTGCATGCCACCATGAGGGTGCCTGCCGAGCCCTGGCCCAACATGATGTTGGAGACCGTGGGCTCAAGGGTGGTTCGCTCTATTGGTGTGGGGCGAGCTGCCCCTGCAAGGATCTTGCCGGGGCTGCTGAGGCTGCCCCGGCAAGGGTCTTGTCGGGGGAACCTGCTTCGTCCCTCTGCTCTTTGTGGTCTTGGCCTTGGCGTTGCTCTGGTTATCTTGGTCTTTGGTCTTACCTTGGCTCACCTCCCCTGTTCTGCTTGGTGTGACCGTGGGCGCGGTTCCGACTGCCCGTGCACAGGTAAAGGGGTACAAAAGTGCGCCCCCCTTTTGTACACCGACAGGAGCCCCCGAGCCTGGGCCACACATAAGCGCAACACGTTGTTGGGCTAGGCCCAAAACGGTGTGCGGGCAGGCGGGGCGGTTTTACCGCGGTAAAACTTTTCGTGCGCTGCGCTTCCTACGACCTGTGTTGAATGCGCGACGTGGAGGGGTGTGCGTGACGTGGGCGGCATGCGTGGGGCGGTTCCTGCACGCATGCATCACATCATGGTAAAGAGGCGGCTCGCGCCTTCCTCATAAAAATAGGGAGGCGTGGAGGCGCGGCTCATTTACCGCGCAGGGCCGGGTCGCGGTCTTCAAGGCGCCCACACCCCATGATCACGGGGTGGGGAGAGGTCGCCTCCCCCGTCCCCTCGATTCTGCACGTTCACCACGTGTCCTCCATGCGCTTGGGGTGGCAAGCGGTGGAGGCGGGAAACCGGGCCGTCGCTGGTTGGGGCAGCGGGTCGGTCCCGATTCCCTGCGCCTCTGGTGGCTGCATTGGCCGAGCAGGGCGACCGAGTCCCGATCCCGCCCCTTTATAAGGAGGGGGAAGGTGGGATGGCGTCCCGCACTCTTCTATCATCCATCTCCTCTCGCTTCTGCTTCTTCCTTTCACTCGCCATGGAGAAAGGGCATCCTGGTCCCTCGATGGTGGCGGCGAGGGTCGCCGCTCGATAGCGCGCCCCTCCCCTCCTGAGCCCGCGGTGGTGGAGCCGGCCGCGAGGGGAAGGGGGAGGGGGCGAGGCCGTGGGCGAGGCCGGGGCAGAGGTCATAGTGCTCGGGGAAGAGGAGGAAGGGGCGGCGCGCAGGCTTCGCCCCCGCCAATGATGCCTTTTCCGATGGAAGGCCACGTTGGAGACCAGTCCCGCGAATTCTTCATCAGGCTGCGCCGGCCTCCGCGTCGCCGTCTTTGTCTTCCCGCCCCGTTTGCTTGGGAGATGGAGCGTGACCCACCCCAATCCCTCAGATTGCACATGAGGGGTTGTGGGAATGGGGGCACGCGGGTCGACGTCGACTTCCCGGCTGTCAGGACCGGATTTTCGGGATATCAATTTCCCAAAAAATGGCCCTTGCGCTCACCAGCCCCAGGATTACTGTTAGCTGATGAGGCACCAACTTGATACAGAAACTCCAAGCAAAACACATAATATGTAGTACAAGACCATTCTGGCCTATGAGTACAACAGCTAGTTTCTAGTGGTTGATGGCGGAAGCGGTTTGTGGTTCATCAGTGGCCATGGGACTCCATTTCCCACAGGAACAGCTGACCAAGTTAACTCCTATCTTCGCGAGGCTGTTGTCACCATTGCGTGGGTTCCATGGCTGACATCGCAACGCTCCTCTCCAAGGAAGAAATCTGGCCAAGACAATAGCCAGGGACAAGCCAGTGAGTACTTTGAATGTACTCGCAAACATTATGAACATGGGTATAATATAACAAATGATAATCATGCTCTGAAATATTCTATGATCACAACGTCAGTCATGAAATCAAAACCCATGTTGCACGCAAGAAGGTTGTTCATATAAAACATGAATATGCAATCCAAGAATAGAAATAAAAATGCATCAATCGGGTGTCTGAAGCGACGCCTCGAAAGGACGACAACAGAAAGCGTGCCTCAGTCGGGCGTCTGAGCGACACCACATAAAGGGCTTATAAAGTAAAATAAGTAACAAGCATGCCACAGTCAGGCGTCTGTGCGACACCACATAAAGGGCTTATAAGGTAAACAAATAACAAGCATGCCACAGTCGGGCGTCTGAGGGACACCACATAAAGGGCTTATAAAGTAAACAAATAACAAGCAAGCCACAGTCGGGCGTCTGAGCGACACCACATAAAGGGCTTATAAAGTAAACAAATAACAAGCATGCCACAGTCGGGCGTCTGAGCGACACCACATAAAGGGCTTATAAAGTAAACAAATAACAAGCATGCCACAGTCGGGCGTCTAAGAGACACCACATAAAGGTGTTATAAGAAAATAATCACAATGAATATCCAGGAAGTAGAACTGTCCCAGGGATACTCAATAATCCAAGTAATAAAAAGGGTTAGTCCAATATAATAATAATCATAATCATCATAAGTCATAAGTCATGATCCATGTTCCGGTTTAGTAGTTTCTCCTCCGAAGACCGACACTAAGACCGACACTTGACCCATCTCAGACTGTAGTCCTTACCCATGGACACGGCTATTCGAATAGATTTAACCTCTGCAGAGGGTGTACTCTTTACCCACGAGTAACGGATTCCTTTAGTCCATCGGGACTAATTCCGTCCACGGTCTTTCAATTGGAAACACACCTGACCGCACACACCAGCCTAACTTACCGGTGTCTGGAATCACCCACGACACCTGTTAAGCAAAACTCTGAGTGGGGAGGCTACAACCTCGCGTAGCATGGGATCAAATTTATATCGCGCGCTCTAAGGGGTGCCCCCCTCTCGGTCCCAACCGGAAACACCCATGCCCCCGGACCAGGTGGCATGCCTACCGGATGCAGCCGGTATCTTCCACCATGGCCTCTCTGTACGGTGTGTGCTAGGAAAGGGGTTGACAACTTACTGAGCCGCACCCTACCTATGGCAGGGACAAGTGGTAGTACGAAACAAGTATGGGGGTTACTGGAACAAGACTTGATCTATGGTCGACTCAGGAGGTTTTAGTATTCCCTGCATGATTAGCATAACAGATATATTTCAACCAACGGACAGAATCACCACTCACCATACCTCATCATGCCATACCGGACACAACCGTCTCGACGGAGGACTAGAGACAAGCCCGTGTCTACCCAAGACAGAGGCTTTCCCAGATTCCTTCCGGTATGCATGAAAGGCATACGATGGTGATTACTATCACAACGTATCAAATTCCAATAGCGCGGAATCATCAATATGCACTTATGAGTATGTTCATATCATCGCATAAAATAACGGAAACTCCGAGACGAGGGGTGTTGTAACCGTATCAAACAACACACGACAATATTATGCCAGGGTTCAGAATGCTTGCCTTCAAGTTGTGGAGAGGCAGGGTGCATTCCAGAACTTTTGAAAGTTTTCTCCTCTCCCCAAAAATCCTATTTTTGAAAATATTCAAATTAACACATAGTTTCAAAACAGTACAAAAAGTTGTCTGAATTTTTTTTCAAATATATATGAAAATAAACTAGATGAAATTTGAGACAGGTAGGAAAAAGAATCAACTCATTTGGAGTTTTATTTAAAAAGTTATAGCCAGTCAAATTTTAGTCAACTTTCTGTTAAAAAAATAAATAAAAGAAACAGAAAAGAAAAACGGTTCGAGGGGAAAACGTACTCTGCGCTTTACGTGTCCACTTAGCCAGCCTGGACTGGCTCGGGGTCGCTGAAAGTGGGTCCAGGGGGCCCACTGGTCAGGTTTGACCGGTCGCCCCCGCCTCCTTCCTCCTCTGGCCGAACAGAGGCGGGGCTCCGGCGATCAACGCCGGCGAACGGCGGCTCCTCGCGGGGTTCTGAGGGCGGGGATGGATCCGCCAGGCCAGGGCAGTCCTCCCGGTGGTCGAGGAGGTGGCGGGGATGGAGGGAGTCGCCGGCGGCGAGCTCCGCGGCGGACGGCAGCTTTGGGTGAGTTTGGGGGTTCGTGCTACGACGGTTCCCGAGCGAATTTGAGGTGTTGGGTGGCTCCGCGAGATCGAGGGGAAGGGGATGGTGGCACTGGTTGGACGGGGGAGGCTCTGGTTGCGACGAGCGGAGCCGGGGAGTGGCGGCGGCCGAACCTGCCGGAGATGGGGTAGACGGCCTTCCTCCATCGATTGCGGGCTAGGGGAGCTCCAGGGGTTGGCTTGAGGTTGCCTGAGGGCCTAGGCGAGCTCGAGGTCCTATTTATAGCGCGATTAGGTCGGTTCCGCGGCGGCCGGGGATAAGCTCGATGGCGAACCGCCGTTCTGTAGCCAGGGGGCACGTGGCGATGGCTGGCGGAGTCTGGCAGGGTGAGGGGATGAGCTCGAGCTGGTCAGGGCGAGCTGGCGCGCGGTTGTGGCTCGGGCGGCGCCGTCCAGGGCAGGGGCCTGCTGTGGCCGGCCGCTAGCGGCCACGACCGACCTGACGGCGGCGCTGTGGAGCTCCAGGAGCGGCTCTGCGGCGAGGAAGGAGTCGGGGCGTGTCGGCTGCGAGTGGGGAAGGGCCAGAACTAGCGCGGGGCGACGGCAGTGGGACGCGGCGACTCGGTGCGCGCGCGTGCAAAACGTGCGCTCTGGGTGCGCCCAGCGCACGCACGCGAGCTATTCGGCAAAATGGCATGGCATGCCAGAGGGCTCCACATCATGTGAGGTTTGGCAGGTCTAGGTTATTTTTTGCAAGGAGGTTAGTGGACATGGTGGTTAGGCAAAGTAAGCAGGTCCAGTGTGCAAACTAAAAATTATGTCAAATCTGACCATGCACACAAGGTGCTTGACAGAATGCTAAGGGCATCTAGGCAACTCTTGGGGTGGCCAAAATCTCCAGATCCTAGTCTCTTTAGATGAAAAGGAGGATGGCAAGGTTAGTTTGGCAAAAACAGAAACTTGCTAGTGGAAGTTTTTGAGAGAACCATTTCTGGACAGAAAGAAAAGGCATAGTTTCATGGACCAAAAATACTCTCATGGGTGCATTCTCCTGAACTTAAGGGTTTTGTAGGGTGGACTATAAGCAAGAAGAAGAATCATGGGCAACAGAGCAATAAAAATTGGAGTTGCAGTAGAAAAGGCCAATCTGGTCCAGAGAGCAAAAGAGGATGTTTTGCTCAAATTTTCCATAGAACACCAGTGGGTTTTTGCATAAAGTTGAATAATATACTCCTACTAACATCCCCAAATTTTGGTGCAAGTTTTAAAGAAATATTTAAATAGGTTGTAGTGCAAAAGTGCAAAATGGACCAGATTTGAAAACTTGGGGAAAAGGTCAAAATCTCCAAATGACTAAAGGGTATTTTTGCACAAATGTGATCTAGGAACATCACATGTCATCCCCAAATTTTGGTGGGATTTTTTAATAAATCTATCAAAGGGTTGTAGTGCAAAAGAGGCTCTAAAGCTTAAGAAAAATCATTTTTAAAGATATAGAGCTCAAGGAAAATAATCATATAGAAAATTTCACTGATAAAAGAAATGCTCAAGAGAGGGTATACAAGTCCAAATAATATCTTTGAAAAGTTTTTTTTACTTGGGGCAAAAACTCCACAATATCAAAGAAAAGAAAGGTTCTGAAATCAAAGATAAATCCAGAAAAATAAAAAAAATCTCCTGGCAAAACTTAAATCAATAAATCATGGTTAAATTTTTGGGGTGTTACACCGGCTCCTCGGATCATGTACCTCCGTCGTGGGTGGAAGACATTCTCTTGCATCCACAGCCTGACAGCGGGGCTCGTCCTCTACTTCAAATTAATGGAGGACGGCCTGCTCTCCGTCAAGGTCTTCGGAGACTTCGGAACTCGCTTGAAGTGCTGCGTGGAGAGCTCCTCCGACGGAGATTCCGATGATGGAAGCTCTTCCTCGAGCGAGAGTGATGAGGAGGACAGTGGGGCAGATGACGGGGATGAGTCCGACTAGGCGTCGGACGCCCCGCGCCAGGGTGGGTGCGGTAGCAGCAGCATCTGCACCTGGCCGCTCCTCCGGCAGAGTTTCGCCGGGGGTGGGGCCAGCTCCTTGAACTTCTCGGGGCCATCTCCTTAGGCGGCTGGCGTCGGGAGGCTGTGGAAGAGGAAGAGGGCGGGTGGCAAGGCCATCAACTCGGAGTACGCGGGCACCGACTCCTTCATCGCGTATTGCCGGTCCTGCCGCCTCGTCTTCCAGCTCCTTTCCCGGCACCGTCATCGCCGGCCCACCCATAGGTGGCCGCCGAGGTGTTCTCTTGGTGCTTTCTGCTGCTCGTAGCTCACCTAGGCGCCCCTTTTGCCCTTTCGCCTCCTTGACCTGCCTCCTAAGGAGAGGGATAAGAAAGGTATTACGGGCATCTCATATCTTTTTTAATCTGTAAGCCTTCGGGCCTTGTTAAATTTAAAGCTTGCAATCCCCCTTGTTCATGTTTTTCATCCCGTACGGATTGTTCCTGTGTGGGATGTTTTTAATGAAAAAGGGATGTTTGCCGGGTTTTTCGTTCATGGGTAGACCCCGCGACAAGGAGCGAATCCTTGTTACAATTTAAGATAAACGTTTTCACCCCGCAACAGGCCTTGCCGTCCCCCCGCTTTGCTCGACCATTCTTGCACCCTTGGCGGAGGCAGGGATGAAGCGGGCTTAGGCTCCTCGTTCTACTTCCTTGCCACCGCGACTACAACCAAATCCGGGCCCAGGAGATAATCCTTGGGTATAGAAAAGGGGAGCATGGTGGCCTAGAAATAAAACGAGATTTCACATATCCCAGTTCCGTTCCGAAATGCATGATAGAGGATGAAAGACTTATCTGGATCTGCAGCCCCCGGCAACTCTGGTTTGCCGGGGTCGAGACACCGGTCCGTTTTCTTTCTTCCAAGTAGCTCAGCAGAAGTGCTCATGTGCCCTGCGAACCAAAGGAGGGCAGAAAAGAAACAGATAGACGCGCACTCGACCTCTAGGCTAGGGGTTAGTCGCCGCTAAGCACTATCAACCCTAACCAAGGAAGAGACTCGACCTAGCATGCATGTTATAACTTAGGGCGCCAACGCTTCATTTATTTATGCTCAGGGTCTGCGCCTGGCTTTCTACAAAGGGTTACATGCCTTGCCGGCAAAGCTTGTACAAAAGGTGGCTTGCCGGGAGGCCCGGCAAGCCGCGCCTTACGGGTAAAACTTGCGAAGATGCTTGATGTTCCAGGAGTTGCTCACTGGGACAGCATCTTCGGTCTCCAGGCGGACTGCGCTGGGCCTGGTGACTCGCATTAGCCGATAAGGGCCTTCCCACTTTGGCGTCAACTTGTTGGAATTCTTGGCCGACTGAACACGCCGAAGAACAAGGTCGCCTTCCTCAAAGCTTCGGGCATGAACCTTGCGGCTATGGTAGCGGCGCAAAGCTTGCTGGTAGCGTGCTGCTCTCACAGCCGCCCGAAGATGATCTTCCTCAAGGAGCGTCGCATCATCTTGGCGCAACTGCTCTTGCTCAAGCTCATCATAAGCGAGCACTTGAGGTGACCCGTATATGAGTTCCATGGGGAGAACTGCTTCTGCCCCGTATACCAAGGCAAAAGGTGTCTGGCTGGTGGCTCAATTTGGCGTCGTCCTGATCGACCAAAGAACCGCCGGCAATTCATCAGTCCATCGCCTTCCGCTCTTGCGCAGCTTGTCAAAAGTCTTTGTTCTTAGGCATCGCAACACTTCAGCATTTGCCCTCTCCGCTTGGCCGTTGCTCCGTGGGTGTGCCACGGAAGCAAAACAGACCTTGCTGCCGAGGTCTTGAATGTATTGCATGAAGGTGTGGCTTGTGAACTGCGTGCCGTTGTCGGTGATGACTCTGTTGTTTGAAATATGCCCTAGAGGCTATAATAAATTGGTTATTATTATATTTCATTGTTCATGATAATCGTTTATTATCCATGCTAGAATTGTATTGATAGGAAACTCAGATACATGTGTGGATACATAGACAACACCATGTCCCTAGTAAGCCTCTAGTTGACTAGCTCGTTGATCAATAGATGGTTACGGTTTCCTAACCATAGACATTGGATGTCATTGATAACAGGATCACATCATTAGGAGAATGATGTGATGGACAAGACCCGATCCTAAGCCTAGCACAAGATCGTGTAGTTCATTTGCTCAGAGCTTTTCTAATGTCAAGTATCATTTCCTTAGACCATGAGATTGTGAAACTCCCGGATACCGTAGGAATGCTTTGGGTGTACCAAACGTCACGACGTAACTGGGTGGCTATAAAGGTGCACTATAGGTATCTCCGAAAGTGTCTGTTGGGTTGGCACGAATCGAGACTGGGATTTGTCACTCCGTGTAAACGGAGAGGTATCTCTAGGCCCACTCGGTAGGACATCATCATAATGTGCACAATGTGACCAAGGAGTTGATCACGGGATGATGTGAGTTACGGAACAAGTAAAGAGACTTGCCGGTAACGAGATTGAACAAGGTATAGGATACCGACGATCGAATCTCGGGCAAGTAACATACCGATAGACAAAGGGAATTGTATACGGGATTGATTGAATCCCCGACATCGTGGTTCATCCGATGAGATCATTGTGGAACATGTGGGAGCCAGCATGGGTATCCAGATCCCGCTGTTGGTTATTGACCGGAGAACGTCTAGGTCATGTCTGCATGGTTCCCGAACCCGTAGGGTCTACACACTTAAGGTTCGATGAGCTAGGGTTATAGGGAAAGTATGTACATGGTTACCGAATGTTGTTCGGAGTCCCGGATGAGATCCCGGACGTCACGAGGAGTTCCGGAATGGTCCGGAGGTAAAGATTTATATATGGGAAGTCCTGTTTTGGTCACTGGAAAAGTTTTGGGTGATATCGGTAATGTACCGGGACCACTGGGAGGGTCCCGGGGGTCCACCAAGTGGGGCCACCAGCCCCAGAAGGCTGCGTGAGCCAAGTGTGGGAGGGGACCAGCCCCAGGTTGGCTGGTGCGCCCCCCCACAAAGGCCCAAGGCGCATGGGAGAGTGGGAGGGGGCAAACCCTAGGTCCAGATGGGCCTTAAGGCCCACCCTAGTGGCGCCCCCCTCTCCTCCCCTTGGCCGCCCCCCTTGGATGGGATCTAGGGCTGGCCGCCTCCTCTTGGGGTGGGAACCCTAGAGGGGGCGCAGCCCCCTCCCCCTCTATATATAGTTGAGGTTTGGGCTGCCCAAGACACAGGAGAACGTCTCTCTTTCGGCGCAGCCCTACCCCTCTCCCTCCTCCTCCTCTCCCGCGGTGCTTGGCGAAGCCCTGCGGGATTGCCACGCTCCTCCACCACCACCACGCCGTCGTGCTGCTGCTGTACAGAGTCTTCCTCAACCTCTCCCTCTCTCCTTGCTGGATCAAAGCGTGGGAGACGTCACCGGGCTGCACGTGTGTTGAACGCGGAGGCGCCGTGGTTCGGCGCTTAGATCGGAATCAACCGCGATCTGAATCGCTACGAGGACGACTCCCTCATCCGCGTTCTTGCAATGCTTCCGCATCGCGATCTACAAGGGTATGTAGATGCACTCCCCTTCCCCTCGTTGCTAGATTACTCCATAGATTGATCTTGGTGATGCGTAGAAAATTTTGAATTTCTGCTACGTTCTCCAACAGTGGCATCATGAGCCAGGTTTATGCGTAGTTTCTATGCACGAGTAGAACACAAAGTAGTTGTGGGCGTAGATGTTGCCAATTCTTCTTGCCGCTACTAGTCTTATCTTGTTTCGGCGGCATTGTGGGATGAAGCGGCCCGGACCGACCTTACACGTACGCTTACGTGAGACATGTTCCACCGACTGACATGCACTAGTTGCATAAGGTGGCTAGCGGGTGTCTATCTCTCCCACTTTAGTCAGAACGGATTCGATGAAAAGGGTCCTTATGAAGGGTAAATAGAAATTGGCATATCACGTTGTGGTTTTACGTAGGTAAGAAACGTTCTTGCTAGAAACCTATACAAGCAACGTAAAAACTTGCAACAACAATTAGAGGACGTCTAACTTGTTTTTGCAGCATGTGCTATGTGATGTGATATGGCCAGAAGATGTGATGAATGATATATGTGATGTATGAGATTGATCATATTCTTGTAATAGGGATCACGACTTGCATGTCGATGAGTATGACAACCGGCAGGAGCCATAGGAGTTGCCTTTATTTTTTGTATGACCTGCGTGTCATTGAATAATGCCATGTAAATTACTTTACTTTATTGCTAAGCGCGTTAGCCATAGAAGTAGAAGTAATCGTTGGCGTGACAACTTCATAAAGACACAATGATGGAGATCATGATGATGGAGATCATGGTGTCATGCCGGTGACGAAGATGATCATGGTGCCCCGACGATGGAGATCAAAGGAGCAAAATGATATTGGCCATATCATGTCACTATTTGATTGCATGTGATGTTTGTCATGTTTACATCTTATTTTCTTAGAACGACGGTAGCATAAATAAGATGATCCCTCACTAAAATTTCAAGAGACGTGTTCCCCCTAACTGTGCACCGTTGCGAAGGTTCGTTGTTTCAAAGCACCACGTGATGATCGGGTGTGATAGATTCTAACGTTCGAATACAACGGGTGTTGACAAGCCTAGCATGTACAGACATGGCCTCGGAACACATGCAAAACACTTAGGTTGACTTGACGAGCCTAGCATGTACAGACATGGCCTCGGAACACAAGAGACCGAAATGTCGAACATGAGTCGTATAGTAGATACGATCAACATGGAGATGTTCACCGATGATGACTAGTTCGTCTCACGTGATGATCGGACACGGCCTAGTTTGACTCGGATCATGTATCACTTAGATGACTAGAGGGATGTCTATCTGAGTGGGAGTTCAATAATCAGATGAACTTCATTATCATGAACATAGTCAAAAAGTCTTTGCACATTATGTCATATCTTGCGCTTTAGTTCTACTGTTTAAGATATGTTCCTAGAGAAAATTTAGTTGAAAGTTGGTAGTAGCAATTATGCGGACTGGGCCCGTAAACTGAGGATTGTCCTCATTGCTGCACAGAAGGCTTATGTCCTTAATGCACCGCTCGGTGTGCTGAACCTCAGCATCGTCTGTAGATGTTGCGGAACATCTGACATACACGTTTTGATAACTACATGATAGTTCAGTGCGTAATGCTAACGGTTTAGAATTGTGGCACCAAGGACGTTTTTGAAACGTCGCAGAACATATGAGATGTTCCGAAGACTGAAATCGGGATTTCAGACTAGTGCCCACGTTAAGAGATATGAGACCTCTGACAAGTTTCTTAAGCCTGCAAACTAAGGGAGAAAAGCTCAATCGTTGAGCATGTGCTCAGATGGTCAGAGTACTACAATCACTTGAATCAAGTGGGAGTTAATCTTCCAGATGACATAGTGATGGTTCTCCATAGTCACTGCCACCAAGCTATTAGAGCTTCGTGATGAACTATAACATATCAAGGATGGACATGATGATCCTTGAGCAACTCGCAATGTTTGACACCGCGAAAGTAGAAATCAAGAAGGAGCATCAATTGTTGATGGTTAGTAAAACCACTAGTTTGAGAAGGGCAAGGGCAAAAGGGATACTACATGAAACAGCAAGTCATTTACTGCTCTAGTGAAGAATCCCAAGGTTGAACCCAAACCCGAGACTAAGTGCTTCTGTAATGAGGGGAACGGTCACTGAAGCAGTACTACCCTAGATACTTGGTAGATGAGAAGGCAGGCAAGGTCGACAGAAGTATATTGGATATACGTTATATGAATGTGTACTTTACTAGTACTCCTAGCAGCACCAGGGTATTAGATACCGGTTCGGTTGCTAAGTGTTAGTAACTCGAAATAACAGCTGCAGAATAAATGGAGACTGGGTAAAGGTGAGATGACGATGTGTGTTGGAAGTGTTTCCAAGGTTGATGTGATCAAGCATCGCATGCTCCCTCTACTATCGAGATTTGGTGTTTGCGTTGAGCATGATTGGATTACGTTTATCGCAATACAGTTATTAATTTAAGGAGAATAATGGTTACTCTGTTTATTTGAATAATACCTTCAATGGTCTTGCACCTAAAATGAATCTCGATCGCAGTGATACACATGTTCGTGCCAAAAGATATAAGATAGTAATGATAGTACCACATACTTGTGGCACTGCCACTTGAGTCATATTGGTATAGAACGCATGAAGAAGCTCCATGTAGATGGATCTTTGGACTCACTCGTTTTTTAAAAGATTGAGACATGCGAACCATGTCTATTGGTATATATGCATGAAGAAACTCCATGCAAATGGATCGTTTGGACTCACTTGATTTTGAATCACTTGAGACATGCAAATCATACCACATGGGCAAGATGACTGAAAGGTCTCGTTTTCAGTAAGATGGAACAAGAGAGCAACTTATTGGAAGTAATACATTTTTATGTATGCAGTCCAATGAGTGCTGAGGCATGCAGTGGATATCGTTATGTTCTTACTTCACAGATGATTTGAGTAGATGCTGAGTGTATTTACTTGATGAAACACAAGTCTGAATTATTGAAAGGTTCAAGTAATTTCAGAGTGAAGTTGAAGATCGTCGTGACAAGAGGATAAAATGTCTATGATATAATCATAGAGATGAGTATCTGAGTTACGAGTTTGGCACACAATTAAGACATTGTGGAAAGTGTTTCACAATTAATACTGCCTGGAACACCACAGTGTGATGGTGTGTCCGAACATCATAACTGCACCCTATGGGATATGGTGCATACCATGATGTCTCTTATCGAATTACCACTATCGTTTATGGGTTAGGCATTAGAGACAACCGCATTCACTTTAAATAGGGCACCACGCAATTCCGTTGAGACGACACCGTTTAGAGAAACCTAAGTTGTCGTTTCTTAAAAGTTTGGGGCTGCGACGCTTATGTGAAAAAGTTTCAGGCTGATAAGCTCGAACCCAAAGCGGATAAATGTGTCTTCATAGAATCCCAAAAACAGTTGGGTATACCTCCTATTTCAGATCTGGAAGCAAAAGTAATTGCTTCTAGAAACGATTCCTTTCTCGAGGAAAAGTTTCTCTCGAAAGAATTGAGTGGGAGGATGGTGGAGACTTGATGAGGTTATTGAACCATAACTTCAACTAGTGTGTAGCAAGGCACAGGAAGTTGTTCCTGTGGCACCTACACCAATTGAAGTGGAAGCTTATGATAGTGATCATGAAACTTCGGATCAAGTCACTACCAAACCTCGTAGGACGACGAGGATGCGTACTACTTCAGAGTAATGCGTAATCCTGTTTTGGAAGTCATGTTGTTGGACAACGATGAACCTATGAGCTATGGAGAAGCGATGGTGGGCCCATATTCCGAAAAATGGTTAGAAGCCATGAAATCCGAGATAAATGGATCTTTGAGAAGAAGACGGACGTGGACGGTAATGTTACCGTCTATGAAGCTCGACTTGTGGCAAAGAGTATTTCCACAAGTTCAAGGAGTTGACTACGATGAGATTTTCTCATCCGTAGCGATTCTTAAGTTCGTCGGAATCATGTTAGCATTAGCTACATTTATGAAATCTGGCAGATGGATGTCAAAACAAGTTTCCTTACCAGTTTTCGTAAGGAAAGGTTGTATGTGATACAATCAGAAAGGTTTTGTCGACCCTAAGGATGCTAAAAGGTATGCTAGCTCCAGATCCTTCCATGGACTAGAGCAAGCATCTCGGAGTCAGAATATACGCTTTGATGGAGTGATCAAAGTTTTTGGGTTTATACAAAGTTTGTTAGAAACTTGTATTTCCAATAAAGTGAGTGGGAGCACTACAACATTTCTGATAAGTATATGTGAATGACATATTGTTGATCCGAAATGATGTAGAATTTCTCGAAAGCATAAAGGGTTATTTGAAAGGAGTTTTTCAAAGGAAGACCTGGATAAAGCTGCTTACATATTGGGCATCAAGATCTATAGAGCTAGATCAAGACGCCTGATGATACTTTCAAAGAACGCACACCTTGACATGATTTTGAAAGAGTTCAAAATAGATCAGCAAAGAAGGGGTTCTTGGCTATGTTACAAGGTGTGAGTATTGAGTAAGACTCAAGACCTGACCACAGCAGAAGAGAGAGAAAGGACGAAGGTCGTCCCCTATGCTTCAGACGTAGGCTCTACAGTATGCTATGCTGTGTACCGCACATGAAGTGTGCTTTGCCATGAGTTGGTCAAGGGGTACAATAGTGATCCGGGAATGGATTACATGACAGCGGTCGAACTTATCCTTAGTATCTAGTGGACTAAGGAATTTTCTCGATTATGGAGGTGAAAAGGAGTTCGTCGTAAAGGGTTACGTCGATGCGAACTTTGACACTAATCCGGATGACTCTGAGTAGTAAACCGGATTCGTATAGTAGAGCAGTTACTTGAAATGGCTCCAAGTAGCGCGTGGTAGCATCCACAAGATGACATAGATATTCGTAAAGCACACGGTTCTGAAATGTTCAGACCCGTTGACTAATAACCTCTCTCACAAGCATAACATGATCAAACCAGAACTCATTGAGTTTAATCACATAGTGATGTGAACTAGATTGTTGACTCTAGTAAACTCTTTGGATGTTGGTCACATGGTGATGTGACCTATGAGTGTTAATCACATGGTGATGTGGACTAGATATTGACTCCAGTGCAAGTGGGAGACTATTGGAAATATGCCCTAGAGGCAATAATAAATTGGTTATTATTATATTTCATTGTTCATGATAATCGTTTATTATCCATGCTAGAATTGTATTGATAGGAAACTCAGATACATGTGTGGATACATAGACAACACCATGTCCCTAGTAAGCCTCTAGTTGACTAGCTCGTTGATCAATAGATGGTTATGGTTTCCTAACCATAGACATTGGATGTCGTTGATAACGGGATCACATCATTAGGACAATGATGTGATGGACAAGACCCGATCCTAAGCCTAGCACAAGATCGTGTAGTTCGTTTGCTCAGAGCTTTTCTAATGTCAAGTATCATTTCCTTAGACCATGAGATTGTGCAACTCCCGGATACCGTAGGAATGCTTTGGGTGTACCAAACGTCACAACATAACTGGGTGGCTATAAAGGTGCACTACAGGTATCTCCGAAAGTGTCTGTTGGGTTGGCACGAATCGAGACTGGGATTTGTCACTCCGTGTAAACGGAGAGGTATCTCTGGGCCCACTCGGTAGGACATCATCATAATGTGCACAATGTGACCAAGGAGTTGATCACGGGATGATGTGAGTTACGGAACGAGTAAAGAGACTTGCCGGTAACGAGATTGAACAAGGTATAGGATACCGACGATCGAATCTCGGGCAAGTAACATACCGATAGACAAAGGGAATTGTATACGGGATTGATTGAATCCCCGACATCGTGGTTCATCCGATGAGATCATCGTGGAACATGTGGGAGCCAACATGGGTATCCAGATCCCGCTGTTGGTTATTGACCGGAGAACGTCTAGGTCATGTCTGCATGGTTCCCGAACCCGTAGGGTCTACACACTTAAGGTTCGATGACGCTAGGGTTATAGGGAAAGTATGTACGTGGTTACCGAATGTTGTTCGGAGTCCCGGATGACATCCCAGACGTCATGAGGAGTTCCGGAATGGTCCGGAGGTAAAGATTTATATATGGGAAGTCCTGTTTTGGTCACCGGAAAAGTTTCGGGTGATATCGGTAATGTACCGGGACCACCGGGAGGGTCCCGGGGGTCCACCAAGTGGGGCCACCAGCCCCAGAAGGCTGTGTGGGCCAAGTGTGGGAGGGGACCAGCCCCAGGTGGGCTGGTGCGCCCCCCACAAAGGCCCAAGGCGCATGGGAGAGTGGGAGGGGGCAAACCCTAGGTCCAGATGGGCCTTAAGGCCCACCCTAGTGGCGCCCCCTCCTCTCCTCCCCTTGGCCGCCCCCCTTGGATGGGATCTAGGGCTGGCCGCCTCCTCTTGGGGTGGGAACCCTAGAGGGGGCGCAGCCCCCTCCCCCCCGTATATATAGTTGAGGTTTGGGCTGTCCAGGACACAGGAGAACGTCTCTCTTTCGGCGCAGCCCTACCCCTCTCCCTCCTCCTCCTCTCCCGCGGTGCTTGGCGAAGCCCTGCGGGATTGCCACGCTCCTCCACCACCACCACGCCGTCGTGCTGCTGCTGGACGGAGTCTTCCTCAACCTCTCCCTCTCTCCTTGCTGGATCAAGGCGTGGGAGACGTCACCGGGCTGCACGTGTGTTGAACGCGGAGGCGCCGTGGTTCGGTGCTTAGATCGGAATCAATCGCGATCTGAATCGCTACGAGTACGACTCCCTCATCCGCGTTCTTGCAACGCTTCCGCATCACGATCTACAAGGGTATGTAGATGCACTCCCCTTCCCCTCGTTGCTAGATTACTCCATAGATTGATCTTGGTGATGCGTAGAAAATTTTAAATTTCTGCTACGTTCTCCAACATCTGTTTGGCACACCAAAATGGCAGACCAGTCCCTTGAAAAACTTGACAGCTGACTGAGCAGTCACCTTTCTCACTGCTTCCACCTCTGGCCACTTTGTGAACTTGTCGATTGCAACGTACAAGTACTCAATGCCCCTGACAGCGCGTGGGAAGGGGCCCAGTATATCGAGCCCCCAGACCGAGAATGGCCAGGAGAGAGGGAATGTTTGAAGGGCTTGAGCTGGTTGATGAAGCTTCTTTGAGTGGAACTAACACAATTCACACTTGGTTACTAGTGCCGTCGCATCCTGGAGGGTGGTGGGCCAGAAGAAACCTTGCCGGAACGCCTTTCCGGCATGGGCCCTCGACCCTATGTGGGAGCCACATATGCCTCCATGTATCTCCGCCAACAGCTCCAGTCCTTCTTCCCGGGGGATGCACTTCAATTTCACACCATTCGGCCTTCTCCTGTACAGGACGTCATCGACGAACTGGTACAGGGCGGACCGACGGGCTACTTTCTCCGCTTCTTCCTGCTCCTTAGGAAGCTCCCCTGTTTGGAGGAATTGGACGGTATGCTGCGCCCATGCCGGAGCCTGGGGCTCGACGACAAGGACCAAAGGCATCTCTTCCGCCATGGGAGCGGCTGTCTCTACGGCCAGGGCTTGACGCCCTGCCGGAGTTAGTTGCTCTTGGGCAGGCTCAGTGTCCGCGGCAGCACCCTTACCGACAGCCCCAGGGGGCTCGATAGGAAAGTACTTGCCAGGACATGACTTCCTCCGCTTGTTCTGCCCCGTTGATGGTTTGACGGATGGTTGAGTTAATCGGAGCAAAAAGGTACCTGGTTCCACAGGTACCTTGAATGCAGCACGCTTTGACAGGTAATCAGCAATGTCGTTCTCCATTCGGGGGACGTGCTCCGCTTGGATACCGTCAAAGAGTTCCTCCAGCTTCCTCACCTCATCTACGTAAGCCTCCATCAATGGGCTCTGATAATCCTTGTTGACCTGTCTGACAACGAGCTGCGAGTCACCCCTGACGATGAGCTTCTTAACCCCGAGGTCTGCCGTGATCCTGAGACCGGCAAGCAGTCCTTCGTATTCCGCAGTGTTGTTGGTGGACATCTCCCTGGGAAAGTGCATCTGGACCACGTACTTGAGGTGCTCTCCGGTGGGCATGACGAGTAGCACGCTGGCACCAGCGCCTTGCAGCGAGAAAGCCCCATCAAAGTACATGATCCAGTCGCGGTCTGCTTCCTTGCAGGGGAGAGTGGTCTCCTGGATTTCTTCGTCAGGCGTTGAGGTCCATTCTGCAATGAACTCCGCCAAGACTCTGCTCTGGATTGTTGAGGTACTTTCAAACATCAAACCAAAACTTGACAACTCCAAGGCCCATTCCACAATCCTTCCGGTTGCATCTGGGTTAGGCAGTATCCGTTGCAATGGGAGGCAGGTGACGACAGTGATCTCGTGGGCTTGGAAGTAATGACGCAGCTTCCTCGAGGCCATAAGGAGGCCGAAGAGCAATTTCTGCACACCGGAGTACCTCGATCTAGCTCCCTACAAGAGGGAGCTGACAAAGTAAACCGGGTGCTGCATCATCTTGTTCTTCTGCACCACCTCACTCGACTGCGCGGTCACTGCCTTGGTGGCATCAGACTCTGCCGGGGGCCTCGCCTTGCCGGCACCAGGCCCTGCCGGGGGAATCTTTGGCTTGCCATCTGCTGGTTCTACCGCCGTCATTGCCTCCTCATCGACCTCCCTCTGTGCTACCAGTGCGGCACTGACCACTTGATTCGTCGCCGCCAGATACAGCAGCAACGACTCTTGTGGTTTAGGCCCAACCAGTATTGGCGTGGAGAAAAGGTATTTCTTCAGATCCTGCAATGCTGCCTCGGCTTCTGGGGTCCACTCCATTGGGCCTGCCTTCTTCAAGATTTTGAAGAAAGGAAGGGCGCGCTCGATGGACTTGGAGATGAATCGGCTCATGGCGGCGACGCAGCCGGTGAGCCGACGCACATCCCTGATCCGCTTGGGCGCCTCAATCTGCTCAATAGCCTTGATTTTGTCTGGATTTGCCTCGATCTCATGCTGCGACACAAAGAACCCGAGAAGCTTGCCGTACAGAACACCGAAGACACACTTCTCAGGGTTCAGCTTGAGGTTGATCTTGCGCAGGTTGGCAAATGTCTCTTCTAGATCTTGCACAAGGGTTGCCCCGTCTTTGGTCTTGACCACTATGTCATCCATGTATGCTTCCATATTTCTATGGAGCTGGGGTTTAAAACCAATTTGGACTGCTCTTGCAAACGTCGAGCCAGCACTCTTCAACCCAAAAGGCATCCGCAAAAAGCAATACGTACCACATGGGGTGATGAATGCTGTCTTCTCTTCATCTTCTCTTGTCATGAAGATTTGGTGGTAGCCCGAGTAGGCATCGAGGAATGACAACAGATCACACCCGGCCGTGGAGTCGACAATCTGGTCGATGCGCGGCAACAGGAAGGGGTCCTTAGGACAAGCCTTGTTGATATCTGTGTAATCAATACACAACCTCCACTTCCCATTTGCCTTGCGCACTACTACCGGATTGGCCAACCACGTCGGGTGGAGCACTCCTCTCACCAAACCTGCCGCTTCCAACTTCCTGATCTCCTCTGTGATGAACTCATGCCTCTCCAGAGCCTGCTTTCTGACCTTCTGCTTGATGGGCCGCGCATGAGGACAGACAGCTAGGTGGTGCTCAATCACCTCCCTGGGAACACCGGGGATGTAGGATGCTTGCCATGCAAACACGTTGACATTCGCCCGTAGGAAGGTGACGAGCGCGCCTTCCTATTTGCTGTCGAGGGTGGAGCCCATGGTGAAGGCCCCTCCCGTGCCATCCTCCCTGACGGACACCTTCTTGGTCTGCGGCGGCTCAGCTCTGGATTTCTTGCTCTTGCCGGTAGGGCTCTCTGGCACGTCCTCGACGTATCACAACACTCCGAGGAGGTGCACTTGCCGGAGTGGGTGTGGGAGGTCTTGCCGGGCTTCTTCTTCCCTCCCGGGCCTTCAGCGGTAGGAGCAGGTGCCTTGACGGCAACTGCTGCAACTGCTTCCCGGTAGAGTTGGTCGGCGCAGATCAGCGCGTCCTTCTTGTCGGAGGGGACGGAGATAATGGTCAACGGCCCAGGCATCTTTAGCATGTTGTAGGCGTAGTGTGATGCTGCCATGAACTTGGCTAGTGCCGGGCGGCCGAGGATCCCGTTGTAGGGCAAGGGTATCTCGGCCACGTCGAAGATGATCCTCTCCGTTCTGTAGTTCAACTCTCCTCCAAACATCGCGGGCAGTGTGACCTTCCCCTTCGGCTGGCTCCCCCCTGGATTGACCCCTTGAAACGTACCCGTTTCCTCGAGGTCTCCATCAGGAATTTGCAGTCTTTTGATCACGACAGGCAAGATCAAGTTCAGGCCGGCCCCGCCGTCAACCAACATCTTGCTCACCTTGAGGTTGCGTATCGTTGGTGAGACCAACAATGGCAAACACCCGACCGCGGTTATGCGGTCAGGGTGGTCCTCGGCGTCAAAGATGAGGGGCGTGCTGGACCACTTCAGCGGCTTCTGAGCGTCGAACGACGGTTCCGCTGCTGTAATCTCACGCGCCCACTACTTGAGCTGGCGGTGAGAAGTATGCAGCGAGGCGCCACCATCGACGCACATGGCCTCCGTAGCCTTCTAGAACTCTTGCTCACCGGACTCGTCGTCCTCGTCGTGATCATCGTCTTCTTGTTTCTTGTCACGGCCCCGGGCGGGCCTCTCTTGCTGGTTGTCCTTGTTGCGGCGGCCTCCTTGGCCGCCACGCTTCTTCCCGGATCCCTCGGCACCATCCTGGTCCTTCTCCTTGTCCCGCCTCTTGTACTCAGCTTTTTGCTTCTCAGCAAGCAGCTCGACTTGTCGGCAGTACTGGAGGTCGTGGCCCTTGGTGCGGTGGATCTCGCAGCATTGCTTGCCGGAGCTTCCTGGCTTGTCGGTAGCCGCCAAGGCCTGGCAGGCGGCGCACCCGGCAATATCCTTTCCGGGGGCGTCTCCCTTGACCTTCTTGGCAGCGCTGGTGTCGTCAGATCCTTCAACGGCAAGCACGGCCTTGCCTTTGCGTTTCCTGTTGCGACGCCGGCCCTTCTTCGTCGGGGTGACGGCGTCTTCGTCGGTAGAGTCAGTTTCCGCACCAGCGTCTTCACCGGGGTACTTCCTTCCCTCTTCAGCCCGGGCGCACCTATCGGCCAGAACGTAGAGCTCGGCCACATCCTTAACCTTGGTCATCGCCAGATATTCGCGCATCTTGCGGTTGCGCATGTTCTGATGGAATGCGCTGATCACAGTGGCGGGATAAACGTCGGGGATGTTGTACTACACCCGGCTGAATCTCTGGATGTACTTGCGCAGGGTTTCCCCTTCCTTCTTGGGAATGATATGCAGATCACTGGCCTGGCCGTGAGCTTGGTGGCCTCCTGTGAAGGCGCCAACGAACTCATGGCACAGATCCGACCAAGAAGAAATGGAATCCGCCGGCAAGTGCATCAACCAAGACATAACATTGGGCTTCAGTGCCAGCGGGAAATAGTTGGCAAGCACCTTGTCGTCGCGAGCCCCAGCAGCTTGCATCGCGATGGTGTAGATGCTAAGGAACTCGGACGGATGGGTCTTGCCAGTGTACTTCTCGTTGACGTCGGGCTTGAACGTGCGGTGGGACGGCCACTGGAACTGCCGCAGCTCATGGGTGAAGGCCGGGCAGCCGACCTCGTAAGGTAGGCCGCCAAAGCCCCTCGGTGCTGGGTGGTCCATAGCGGGTCCCGCCCGCTTGTCCGACTGGTGGCGCATTTCGCGCCGGCGCTCGATGGTGGTCCGAGCGTCTTCGTGAGCTCGTTCCCGAAGAACCTGGCGCTGGTCGCGGAGGGTCCGCGGGTCGGACGACGTTATGGAGATGTTATCACAAGCGTCGTCACGACGGGCCCACACCCGCGCGTGGCGGCTAGCGAGGAGGAGGAGAGTGCACCGTGGCCGCAGCTCCCCCAGTCCTCCCAACGCCAGCGTGTGGTGGCTCGGTGGAGCGCCGACCCGAGGGCCCCGCCGGCCGCGGATCGTCTTTGTTGGCGATGGCGACGAGGCTCCGGATGGTGGCCCTCCACTCGTCGAGCTTCTCTGTAGCAGGAGGGAAGTCGAGGAGTAGCTGCGCGCGTGCCAAGGCTTCTGCTGGCGTGGGCGGCGGCGACAGCTGCGTGGATTGCGGCGCGCTTCGACTTCTAACCACATTAGAAGGAGCTCCGTTATGATCCAGCGGCTACGTGCCATTTTCGCCAGCACTTCGGCGGGCATGCTGGACTCCTTCATCCCGTGGACGATGCACAGGGCTCTTCCCACAGCGGTGCTCAGGGTCACCGGCATGGTGATGCTGCTCGTCGCGCACACCATGGGAAGAGCGCGCAGTGGTCGCCGGCATGGGCGTCTTGGAGGTCGCTGCGCCGCCCGGGGGTGGCACAACGACACTCCTGGAGGGCCCCGCGCCGCGTGCGGAGGGTCCAGCTCCGTCTTTGGATCTGGCGACGTGCGGCCGGTCATCTGGCGTGCGAACAATGCCGCTCGCCAGGCTCTGATTGCCAGGGTAATGCTAGTGTTCGCGGACCACAGCCCGGGTCCTGTCCGCGACCGGCCCACTGCTCGCCCGCACTGGCACGGGCCGTTCGGCTCCCAACGAGCCGATCGCCATGCCCATCTTCTTCTTGGGAGCCATGGCGACGAAGAACTGCTAGGCTAGCTACTAGACCAGATTCTCACAATTGCACCCCCTACCTGGCGCGCCAAAGATGTCGGTGTGGAACGACACCTATGGGATCACAAGAATCCCTACTACGGTGGCCGGGGCACGGGGTTGCGAGAAGAGCAGGATTAGTAACCAGCACGAGGATCGTTTACCCAGGTTCGGGCCGCGAGGATGCGTAAAACCCTAGTCAGGCTTTGGTGGGTGTATTTCAGAGAGTTCTTGAGCTCTCGAACTAGCTGTGGCGAGTGTGTGGTTCAAAAAAGCCGAATCCTTCTCCAGTATGCCATGGGCCTCCTTTTATAGTCGAAAGGGGCTGCCACAGTGGCACACATGAGGTGGAAAGGCGCACAGTGCTATGAGCTTATCGCTCGTATTACAGGACAAGACGCATTTAATGCGTAGCTTAGGTGTCCCCTTGCTTTATCGGGGACGGGGGCGAGGCCCGTCCCGTCCCGTCCATCGCCGATCCTCCTTGCTTCGACACGCGCCCTGGCTAGAGACACATGCGGCGCCACGTAGGCAGGCAGGCAGCTGAGGTGGCGCGGTGGTGGAGCCTCCATGAAGATCTGCATGCCGCCACGCAGGCGCTTGATGAGTTGGCCTGGGAGCTCCATGTTGCCACGCAGGTGCCCGCCCAGCTGGTTGGGCTGGCAGCTGCATGCGAACTGTGGTGGAGACTTGGTTGGTGCGGGCCTGGTAGTGGCCCTGCTGGCGTCCTCGGTGAGGGCCTTGTCGGGTGGCCCGGCAAGGGTCTTGCCGTGGAGCGCTGTCGTCCCCGGCAAGGACCTTGCCGGGGGTCTGGTGGCCTTCCTCGGCAAGGATCTTGCCGAGGATCGTCGTCTTCTAATCCTCATCTGATCTTGAGTGTTCCTTGTCTTCACAAAGATTTGCATACCACCATGAGGGTGCCTCCCGAGCCCTGGCCCAACATGATGTTGGAGACCGAGGGCTCAAGGGTGGTTCGCTCTGTTGGTGTGCGGCGAGCTGCCCCGGCAAGGATCTTGCCGGGGCTGCTGAGGCTGCCCCGGCAAGGGTCTTGCCGGGGGAACCTGCTTCGTCCCTCTGCTCTTTGTGGTCTTGGCCTTGGTGTTGCTCTGGTTATCTTGGGCTTTGGCCTTACCTTGGCTCACCTCCCCTGTTCTGCTTGGTGTGACCGTGGGCGCGGCTCCGACTGCGCGTGCACAGGTAAAGGGGTACAAAAGTGCGCCTCCCCCCCCCCCCCCCGTTTGTACACCGACACTTTCCCCTTTCCTTCTCCTCCTCCTATGGCCTTATAGGGCACACCAGCCCCTTGTGGGCTGGTGTGTTCCTTCACAAGGCCCATATGGCCCATAGGATTGCCGGGGGTACCGGAAACACCTTCCGATGACCCGATAAGTACCTGATACCCTCTGGAACACTTCCGATGTCCGAATAACATCGTCCTATATATCGATCTTTACCTCTCGACCATTTAGAGACCCCTCGTCATGTCTATCATCTCATCCGGGACTCCAAACAACATTCAGTAACCAAATCATATAACTCATATAATACTATATCGTCATCGAACGTTAAGCGTGGGGACCCTACGGGTTCGAGAACTATGTAGACATGACCGAGAAACCTACCCGGTCAATAACCAATAGCAGAACCTGGATGCTCATATCGGCTCCTACATATTCTACGAAGATGTTTATCGGTTGAACTGTTATGACAACATACATTATTCCCTTTGTCATCTGTTGGGGATATGACTATTGGGTTAACCCGCCCAGGAGGGGCCCGGTTATACCAACGGTGGTTCATGTCACGAAGCCCATGATGGAATCAAAGATGGCGGTTCATGAGGATGACTTATGAAGAGCCCAAGTCCCAAAGGCGGCTTAAGGCCCATAGGTGTAAACTGCCATATATGCATTACTTGTATTGTAAGGCAAGTGTAATTAGTCACCGGGCCGGACACATTTATGAGCCGGCCGGGACTCTCTAAGCCACAGGGCGTCAACCTGTGTATATAAAGGAACGACCCAGCGGTGGTTTAGGACAAGAGACAACAGATCGAAAGCTAGGTCAAGCATATTTGCTGCCTAGGAATCGAGGCATAAGCAATACCACCTCAAACTGGATTAGGCCTTTACCTTCACTGCAATGGGCCGAACCAGTATAAACTCCTATGTCCTTTGTCCCGTTTAACCCCTTTAAGCTAACCTAGTGCGATGGCTCCACGACTAAGTCCTCACACTAGGACATTTGCCGTGACAATTCCACGACAGTTGGCGCCCACCATGGGGCTCTCGCACGGTGGTTTCGAGTTCTTGAAGGGCAACTTCGAAGGGATCAAGGGATATGCTATGGGCCGGATGACCAAAAGTCATCCCGGCAAGCTCTATATCAACGATGCAGGCTGGGGCCCCGAGGCCGGCTCAATTGAGTACGGGTACCGGGTCCCCTTCGGTGGAATTCACGTCTTCATCGGCAAGATCGGCGAGTCGGGCCCTGAGCTAGACATCTACACCGACTTCATCGAGCCGACTCAGGGTACGCGACCCACCCGAGTTCAGCCCGCTGTGAAACGTACCTTAGTGGGATTCATCCATGGGGCGGAATCTGAGGACAGATCTGTGTCTGGTGGTGACACTGTTGTCGGTGTCAAAACCGGCGGATCTCGGGTAGGGGGTCCCAAACTGTGCGTCTAAGGTCGATGGTAACAGGAGAAAGGGGAACGATGGTTACCCAGGTTCGGGCCCTCTCTATGGAGGTAATACCCTACTTCCTGCTTGATTGATCTTGATGAATATGAGTATTACAAGAGTTGATCTACCACGAGATCGTAATGGCTAAAACCCTAGAAGTCTAGCCTGCCTGATTATGATCGTCCCTATGGACTAAACCCTCTGGTTTATATAGACACCGGAGGGGACTAGGGTTGTACGAAGTCGGTTACAGAAGAAGGAATCTTCATATCCGGACGCCAAGCTTGCCTTCCACGCCAAGGAGAGTCCCATCCGGACACGGGTGAAAGTCTTCGGTCTCATATCTTCACAACCCATCAGTCCGACCCATGTCCAATAGACCAGACGCCCGAGGACCCCTTGGTCCAGGACTCCCTCAGTAGCCCCTGAACCAGGCTTCAATGACGAGGTGTCCGGCGCGCAGATTGTCTTCGGCATTGCAAGGCGGGTTCCTCCTCCGAACACTCCAAAACAGCCTTCGAACACAAAGAACGTGTCCGGCACTACAAAACAAGTACCACACACAACCGCAGAGAGTATAATATTTCACAAGTCCAATCCGCTAACAACTTGTGTCGCGTGACGCCACATCACCACCCGGTCATTATTTCGAACCATTTTTCAGCCTGCCGCTCCATGTTTCGAGATGCGGTTTCATTTGCACGTCTTGTCAAAGCAGAGATCGTATCCCCTTATTGCGGGAATCTCATCAATACGAGCATGGGTAATCCAACCGTGTCGTCTGCGCGACCCTTGGGAAACAGGTGAGTTTTAAGGCGAGTGGGGAGGCGCTTGATATTCGCTGCCTTTATAAAGGGGTAAGGATTCACGCCCTTTCACCCATGCCTTCTTTCTCTCTGCCCACCCACTCTCGAGCTCCAATGCCCAAGTCCTCATCTCTTTCCCCTCAAGAAAGCACTTCGATCATGTCCGGATCCGGAGCACAAGGCAAGTGGATGGTCTCCTCCGTCAAGGAGAAGGACATCACCCAGCTCCAGGAGGCCGGATATTTGGCCAAGGAGGTCGCCCACCGGCTTCCGACCGAGGGAGAGATCATCCCTGCCCCGGAGCCCCATGAGAGTGTAGTGTTTATCCCCCACTTCGTCCACGGGCTGGGATTTCCACTCCACCCATTCGTCCGCGGACTTATGTTCTACTATGGGGTGGATTTCCACGATCTGGCCCCCAACTCCTTCCTCAACATCTCAGCATTTATTGTCATGTGCGAGGCCTTCCTCCGCATCTCACCCCACTTCGGTTTGTGGCTGAAGATCTTCAATGTGAAGCCGAAGGTCGTGGACGGCCAACACGCAGAGTGCGGAGGCGCCATGGTGAGCAAAATGCCCAACGTCGTATGGCCCAAAGGCACTTTCGTGGAGACTGTCAAAAGGTGGCAAAAACAGTGGTTCTATGTCACAGATCCCCGCGACACCACCTGGGCCGAGGCTCCCGAGTTCAGGTCCGGGGCCCCAATGCGGCTCACCTCCTGGCTAGAGAAGGGCCTAGACTGAGCCTCATCGGACGAGCTGACAGCGCTGCAGACGCGCATAAAGAGCATGGTCGACAAGAACATCAAGCTTGTCAATGTGACCCAGGTGATACTCTTTCGCCGGATCCTTCCATGCCAAAGCCGCACCTGCAATTTGTGGGAATTTGATCCGGCCAAGCACCAGACCCTGCAACACTTCTTCGGCATTACGCACGAAGGTATTTGGAAGGTGCTCTTCAAGACCGAAAAGACATGGCCGAAGGAGACCGAAGACCGTGGGTACAACCTGACCCACCCCGCTAGTCCGGTAAGTTTTCTCATGTTTTCAAGGTGTATCCTTTACTTACATATTCAAGGGGCATGTCTGAGCTTCCCCGTCTTCGCTTTTTCAGGGCTGGACAAAGAAGACGGAGCTGATCAAGAGTCTGGCTCCGTTGCCCGAAGACCCAGCAATTCCTCTTCTGACGAAGATGCTGGTTCCGGCGCCCTACCAGGCGCCGGAGAAAAAGGCCAAGAAGAAGGCCAAGGGGGCCAGAGGTGGCCTCCGTCATAAGGGCACTTCGGACATGACGTCCGAAGACGCCGAGACCCAGTCCTCACCCGCCACCGACGACGAGGAGGAGGAGGAGGAAGAAAACAACTCCCCCTGCGAGGGGAAGGAAGAAAAGGGCGGCCTCCACGCGTCTGGAGGCCGAAGCATCCAAGAGGAGAGAGCCTCCCTCGCGGACGACACCGCGCCGGACCGTAAGTATTCCAAGGCTCTGATGCACTTATATGCCCGACTCCCTTATTTCATAATTCTGATGCGTTGAATCACGTGCTGCAGTCCGGCCCATGACAGCTCCCAGCAATCCTCATCGGGGGGTTCGCTGGATCCGAAGGCCATGGATAGTGATTCACTGCTGACGGCCACCTCTCCCAAGGCCACAGATGATGCTGAAGCGGTGTCCCGAAAGACTTTCGCAGGCCAGGGAGAGGCGTGAGAGGCCATCAAAGCGGCGCTGGAGGGTGAAACCTTGGCTGCCAGAAACCCGGGGGGGGGCGAATCCCCCTGGATACTGGCGATGGGGGCCGTATCCAACTCGGCCCCCGGCCAAATACTGTTCCGGAGACCCATAAGGCTCCGGAATCAGGCAGGCAGCCTCCTTCGAAAGAAGGAGGTGCACCCATCCCCCTGATGACCTCTGTCCATCCAGAGGTACCGGGTACTTTAATGGAAGCGCTGCAAGGCGCTTCTATCGTGGAAGAGCACCGCACCCTTATGGGTATGGTGATTGAGAGGATTCAGTCTGTTAAGAGCGGACTGACCAAAGCCTGCACCAGCCTTCTGACAAGCTTTGAGGTAAGCGACGTAATTATATAGAAAGTCATAGTATAGACAGTAGCCCCTGAGACTCTGTCCGGTGTTCAGAAAGAAGAGCCGAACAGAGGATCAAATAGTTTTTTGCAGGAGACTAACCATATACGCCTATGTGAATAAGTAGGCATCGCTGCTAGCCGCGACTTCTCATGTTGCCGAAGTCTCCGGACTGAAGCAGAGGCTGGAGCGGGCCGAGGAGGAGCTCGGCCAAGCAAGGAAATAGCTGGAGGATAAGCAAGGTATGTAATGACCTGCTGTATATCAGAAAGGATTTGATGATCTATGTTGACTATAGTGCCATGGTATTTGTAGGAGCGGCGACTGAGGTGGAGACCCTCAAGAAGGCGCTAGCCGAGGCCCAAGAGAAAGCAGCGAAGGAGCAAGCCACCCGTGAGAAACACGAGGCCAGGGTTGATCAGGTCTAGTTGGAGCTCCAGGACGCAGTCAAGAAATGCGAGTCCTTGGAGCACAATATTGCGGGCCAAGATATTGAACTCGCCAAGGCTTGCCGAAGCGCACAACATGCCCGGGTTGAAGCCCACGGCGCCCTCCAGGAAATCCAAGAGGCCAGAAAAATCGCGGCGGGTAAGGCCTTCATTATGCAGAGAAAATATGTGAAGAAGGGGTATCTCTTACTAACCCGGATTTGGGGTTCTCCAAGAGGGTTTACGGATTTGTCGCGCAGTGTTGCCAATGCTGCGGAGTTCTTCCGAGCCGAAGAGGGGAGCTCGACGGAGAAGCTGTTCTGGTCACAATACCTTGCGCCAGAACATCCGGTGCCCTTTAGCGACCAGCTAAAACAGTTGGTCGAACTGCATAGGGTGGCCGAACTAGCCATGAAGGATTTAACAATCCGGCTATGGCCTGCCGAAGCTATACCCAACAGCTACTTCGGGCTCATGAAGCGGCTGGTCAATGCCTGCCCCCGGCTTGACATCATCAAGCGGTAGGTCTGCATCGAGGGTGCGCGGATGGCCTTTGCCCGCGTCAAGGTGCAGTGGGCGAAGATGAACGCGGTCAAGCTCGCGACCGAGGGACCACCCGCTGGCAAGGAGCACCGCACGCCCGAGCGGTATTTTGAAGATGTCCTGGAGGGGTCCCGCGTTGTGGCGGCGCAATGTGCAAAAGACATTATCTTCGAATGAATACATTCAAGTTATCTTTGCCTTGTATGATGAAACAAGATCGTTATGTAATATAATGCTTGTTATTATTTATTAAAATTTTACCTCCTGTGCGGTCGTTTTTATTGAATCTGAGAGTTGGCCAGTCAGCCCCCATGTAGGTATCACTGGGGTGTTCGGGATGGAATCTAAACACACTTGATCCAAAATTTGGTCCTTGAAGGAGCTGTTTAGTGCAACAAACCAGGCAATCGGACTATGTGGCTTTATCACCCTCACTTAGCCATAGGAGTTCGACAAGAAAAATATAGGCGCAACCCCTAGTCAGCATTTAATCCAGACTAGGGTGATGTAAACACCTGATCGGACTGAGGCCGATCCGTCGCATAATGCGGAAAAAATCGCGAAAGATTTGTAACCTCCGAACAGCTGACCGGCTCACGCCGCATCATGACAGTAAGTTTGTGGCTTTCTCTACTGAGGTGCTCATCTGGGTAAACCAGGACACAATCGCAGTAGTTCTCCCTTTACTACCCTAGCCGATAGAGCGGAACGTAAGGTAGTAGGCATAGGAGCCGGGCAACCCAACTATTGACCAAAGACATGATTCGGAGCCAATGCATATAATGCTAAAATTCGGGGCGCCGAACTGTACTGTAAAAGTGTTCAGACTTTGTTGCCATAGTATGGAGCGTAGTGAAGCCCCTGGCAAATTAAAGCGTACCAGAGTGTACGTGTGCGATCGAAAAAAATAACGAAATAAAATGAAGTTGTAAGCTAGTGCCACGTAAGTTGGGCCGCAAACAGTTTTCATTATAGTGATATTAGTACGTCAAAGCGTATTTGTACAAATAGTGCGAGAAGCACCCAGGCTATTTGACATGCCAAGATCAATGGGGGAGCTTACGTGTGGGTCCTGAAAACAGGTAGAATGACCGTTGAAGGCGACATCCAGAAATCCCTCCACACGTCTGTGCTACTTGCCGCCTTGGTGTATCCATCCTTCGAAAGGACTGACTATCAGACCGTTGCTAGGGGCCTATGGAAAAAGAAACCTGAAAAGGATAAAAAGAAAAGTGAAAGTAAGCGTGTCCGGGGAAGGTCGAAGCCGTATTGTGGACCACAGTCTGGTTACGCCTCTGTCTCTGTCCTTGGTATTTTGAGTGCGTAGTTATGTACGCGCGGTACGTATGCCGCCATTTGGTCAGGACTGAGATGGAGGACGGATTGGTAGTCTGACTCCTGACGAGCCAGACTGTCAAGCTGCGGAGTAGTCCGGACTCGTTTGACAGTGTCCGGGAGCTTGGCCGCTGAATTAAAATTCTGCCTTAAAAGGCCGCTCTGTACTTCTGCTACCAAGGCCGTGGTGTGTTCTTTAGTACGGAGGGAACGCTCCGTGTTTCCATTGACTGTTATGACCCCCGCGTGGTCCGGGCATCTTGAGCTTGAGATAAGCATAGTGTGGAACCACATTAAATCGAGCGAATGCGGTTCGTCCGACCAGTGCGTGATAGCCACTGCGGAAGGGGACGATGTCGAAGATCAATTCTTCACTTCTGAAGTTGTCCGGGGATCCGAAGACAACTTCCAGTGTGATTGAGCATGTACAACGGGCCTCGACACCTGGTATGACTCCTTTAAAGGTAGTTTTGGTGGGCTTGATCCTTGATGGATCGATGCCCATTTTGCGCACTGTATCCTGATAGAGCAGGTTGAGGCTGCTGCCCCCGTCCATGAGGACTCGCGTCAGGTGGAATCCATCAATTATTGGGTCGAGGACCAGTGCGGCTGAACTGCCATGAGGATGCTAGTCAGATGATCCCTGTGATCAAAAGTGATCGGGCATGACGACCATGGATTAAATTTTGGGGCAACTGGCTCTATCGCATAGACGTCCCTGAGCGCGTGCTTGCGCTCCCTCTTGGGGATATGGGTAGCATATATCATGTTCACCGTTTTGACCTGAGGGGGAAACTTCTTTTGTCCCCTTGTGTTCGATGGACGGGGCTCCTCGTCATCGTCCTCGCTTTGCGACCCCTTCTCCTTGTTCTTGGCATTTATCTTGCGGCCTGTTTAAAACCGCAGCAACTCATGTTGGTGTGATTGGCAGGTTTATCAGGGGTGCCGTGTATCTGGCATGGGTGATCGAGTATGCGGTTCAAGCTGGATGAGCCTGAATTGTTCCTTTTAAACGGCTTCTTCCGCTGGCCAGACTTGGAGCCAATGAATCCGGCGTTGACCGTCGTGTCGTCGGTATTATCACCGTTGCTTCGATGCTTGTGTCTGTTGCGCCGGGGCTTCCCGTTGCTATTTCTAGCTTCCGAAGTGCCAGGTTTGCTTGCATTGTTATTGGTACGGGCTAGGTAGCTATCTTCGCCCGCGCAAAAGCGGGTCATAAGCACCGTGAGGGCTGCCATGTACTTCGGCTTTTCTTAGCCGAGGTGTGGGGCGAGCCATTCGTCCCGGATGCTATGTTTAAAGGCCGCTAGGGCTTCGGCATCCGGACAATCGACGATTTGGTTCTTTTTGGTTAAGAACCTAGTCCAGAATTTCCTGGCTGACTCTCCGGACTATTGGATTATGTGAGTTTCGGGCATATGTGCCTTACAAGTTGTTGAGGAAGGCTTCTTACAAGTCCTCCCTGCTGCCAATGGAGTTTTCGAGCAGACTGTTCAACCGGTGCCGAGCTGGTCCTTTGAGTTTTAGTGGGAGGTATTTGATGGCATGGAGATCATCACTGCAGGCCATATGAATATGGAGGAGAAAATCCTCGATCCATACCGCAGGGTCTGTTGTCCCATCAAATGATTCGATGTTTACGGGTTTAAACCCTTCTAGGAATTTGTGCTCTATTACGTCATCAGTGAAGCAAAGGGGGTGTGCGGCGCCTCTATATCGGGCCACGTCGTGACGTAGCTCGGATGGAGTCCGTCTGCGGTTCTCGGCCCGGGCATGATTATGATTGTTGCGTCTGGCTAGGTAGCCGTTGTCGTGTGTCGGGGCATGCCCCCACAATCCATAGATTGATCTGTTCTGACCTGCTCTACTATCCAAGTCCTGCCGCAGGTCATATGTATGTCCCCGAGCTGTTTTATCTGTGCCTTTACGGTGAGGTAGTACGGGCTGGTGTTCGACTTGAGTTGCCGCTTTGTCCCGGCCACGTGGTGGTCGGTCAGCCGCATTGTGCGATGATGGTGCGGGCTCCAGCGCCTCGTCATTGAACTGAGGTAGCAATTTGCGCTTCGGATAACTTTTGGCTGGGCACTCGAGGCCATATTCTTCGGCTGCTAGGACATGAGTCCACCTATCGTTGAGCAGGTCTTGATAAGCTTGAAGATGCTGCTGCTTCTTTTTTAGGCTCCTTGCAGTGGTTACTAACCGGCGCTTGAAACGCTCCTGCTCGAGAGGTCCCTCAGGCACGATAAAATCCTCGGTGCCGAGGCTCACCTCATCCTCGGAGAGCGGAAGATAATTACTGTCCTCCGAGTCTTTGTTTATGGCCTGTTCATCAGGGCTAACTTGTCCGTCTTCCCGTTCGTCCTGTTCGGAAGTTGGCTCAACGGGGTATTCATTGTCTTCGGCATCGTCCGGAGTATTGCTTTCTCCTGTGCCGGTATTGTTGTCTTTTCCACGGCGTGACTTGGAGCGGCGCCTGACGTCGGCGCTTTGGCTGTAACTCAGGAGGTTTATCCTCAACTGGGTATTCCTTGTCGTCGCCGCTATTCTCTTTGGGTGCATCCACCATGTATACGTCGTACGAGGAAGTGGCCGTCCAGCATCCGATAAACGACGGGTTTTGGGCCTCCTCTTCTCCGGCATCGTCGTTCATACCATCGATGTCTTCGGAGCCGTAATCGAGCATGTCGGTTAAGTCCTCAACAGTGGCTATGAAGTGGGAAGCAAAATTCCCCGTCATCAATCCCTAGTTCGAACCGGATATAATTCGGTTGTGAGTCCCCTGCTATGGAGAGGGTTTTTAATGAGTTCAGCACATCACCTAAGGGTGAGTGCCGGAAGATGTCCATGGCGCTGAATCTGACGACCGACGTCTGATCGGGCTCGACGGACGCGGGCGTGCGTGGTTCGAAACATGTGGCCGGAGACGAATCCGAGGTTCTGGTGACGCTGGTCACGCTCGGGGTTGGGTCTGTGTGCGGCTCCAGCGCCGCTGATTCTGCGGCTCCCGTGGCAGGGTTGAGCTTCCCGTCCTCGGATGGCGCAATCTACTCCGGATCTAGGGCCGGAGCACTTACAGGTGCTATCTCCTGGGTATGGTCCGATGACAGATTTAGGTCATGCTCATCGCGGTGGCAGGGATCGGCTGCTGTGGGTTCGATTCCGTCGAAGATCAAGTCTCCGCGGGTATCAGCAACGTAGTTCAAACTTCCAAACCTGACTTGATGGCTAGGGGCGTAGCTATCGATCTGCTCTAGATGGCCAAGCGAGTTGGCCCGCAGTGCGAAGCCGCCGAATACGAAGATCTGTCCGGGGAGAAAACCCCCCCCTGGACAGCATTGTTTTAGATGATTGACGGGGCCATCGAACCTCTTGAAGACGACGCAGCGGAACTCTCAATGAAAGCACCAATGCCGGTGTCAAAACCGGCGGATCTCGGGTAGGGGGTCCCAAACTGTGCGTCTAAGGTTGATGGTAATAGGAGACAGGGGACACGATGTTTACCCAGGTTCGGGCCCTCTCTATGGAGGTAATACCCTACTTCCTGCTTGATTGATTTTGATGAATATGAGTATTACAAGAGTTGATCTATCACAAGATCGTAATGGTTAAAACCCTAGAAGTCTAGCCTGTCTGATTATGATCGTCCCTATGGACTGAACCCTCCGGTTTATATAGACACCGGAGGGGACTAGGGTTGTACAAAGTCGGTTACAGAAGAAGGAATCTTGATATCGGGACGCCAACTTGCCTTCCACGCCAAGGAGAGTCCCATCCGGACACGGGTGAAAGTCTTCGGTCTTGTATCTTCACAGCCCATCAGTCCGGCCCATGTCCAACAGGTCGGACGCCCGAGGACCCCTTGTCCAGGACTCCCTCAACGGTCGCCTATTCTGATGGTGAATCGTCCACTGGTGAAACCGAGTCGTTGTATCAGCTGCAAGACAGCTAGCTTGGGAGTTATTCCGATGGCAACAGTATTTCGGACCCCTATGAGCCGCCAAGTAGGGTTGCGATCGTCATGGCTGGCACTCAGCCAATACACAATTCTTCGACTGCGACAGCAATAATCTTCGGGTCAGCAACGACAACGGCTGCCGGGGCAGGAGGCCCTGTGCTCCCGCCGGCTCAGGTTTTGACTGACTTGCTGGATAATTTAACAGCATTGTTAACAACAGAGGTTAACCCGGTAGATCAAGATCAACATAACACGGAAGTTGCAAAACTCCGAGATCAGATAGCTCAAGCCGGGGAGAATTTGCCGGCTGAGGACGTGAGGATGACAGCGGAACGAGCTGCTCTGGATGCTCAGGCACAACGGATCCAGGCCGATTCCTTCTGGCTCTCGTTGGATCAGAATGCTTCGAACGACATCATGAGGAGAAGTTACCGGAGTCGTCTGCCTCCATTTTATGAGGCGAGGAACCTCTTCAACACACCTGGTGCAGGGACCAGTGACTCGTCAGAGGTAAACCGGGCGGTAACCGCGCCTAGGGCTGGTGCGCCGGTTCAACCACATGCAACGGATCCGCTTCGTCAGAACAATACCCTGCCACAATATGTTCCGACGCCGCCGGGTCATTATTCTAACCCTTTGGATAATATGATCGCTACGGCATCATGATTGGCGGCTCTCCCAGTGAAAGGCGAGTCTCCAGTTGCGATTGAAACAAGGAGGGCTAGGGAGCTTCTTCAGACCGCATTGGTACAGCAGGAGGCTTATTCTTACAATCATGAGAGGATTCACTCAACCCCTCTCCCAAGCCGGAGTTATAGCAGGTATATTGACGAGCCGGCTGTGTCAAGCAGTGAACGACACTATAACCTGCCCCGTGGACATGACCCGGCGCGTGGTGGAGCTAATGCTCAGAATGTGGTGGATCAGGGAAGAGCGCATCAAGAGGCTGAGCTCGCGGCTCAGTACGCAGCCCATCAACATTCTCCGATTCATCCGACAACTTCAGTGGAAACAGGCGTGACCTTCAGAACTTTTGGTGTGCCGTGTTTAGTGCCGGCTCTGTGTAATGAGTGTTTGCCCAAGCATTTCAAGGGTCCTTGTAAGGTGCCTAACTACACAGCTGACTTACCTCCCGAAGCATGGGTTGAGAGTTATGAGATGGCCATGGAACTGCTGGATGTTAGCGATGCTGCGTGCGCTAAGTATTTCACCATGATGTTGGATGGGACGGCCCGTACTTGGTTGAAAGGGTTGCCTGCCAACTCCATCAGGTCATGGGCCAAGTTAAAAGCCCGTTTTATTCAAAATTTTAAGGATACATACAAGCCGCCTATGTCAATTGTCGATCTGGATGCCTGTGTCCAAGAAGACGGTGAGTCAACAACCCATTGGGTGTGCCGGGTTTCCGCTATCCTGCATTCATCGGATCGCATCAATGTCGGCTCAGTAGTTTTGATGTTGGAGAAGAATTGCCGTTTTATGCCCCTCAAACAGAAGCTAGGGCGGCTTAAACGCCATTGCAGCTACATGGGGGAGCTAATGGCGGCTTTGGTTAAGTATGCTGACTCTAATGGTACCAAGGACCCCGAGTCTGATGATGAAAGGCTGGGAAAGGGAAAGAAGAGCAACAACACCAAGGGACAGCATCATAACCCGGCAAGTCAGGGGGGCAATGGTAAGCGCAAGGCGGATAATAGTTTGGATTTCGTGGCCAATACAAACACGCAGAATTATAACCAACGTCGTAAGGGGAGGCCGGCTCAGTCAGGAGAATTCAACCTAGAAGCAGTGATGAACCAGCCGTGTCCAAGGCACGGAACAAAGGAGAGGCCATCAAAACATTTGTGGAAGGATTGTTTTATCATGAAGCAATTCAGAGAGTCTAAACTTTTCCAGCACGGCCATGGCCCAAACGGCGGTTCAGGGTCCGGCCCTAATGGTCCGGGTCATGGAGGTGGCGGTTCAAGCTTCGGTTTTCAAAACCAAGGTCATCAGGGTGGTTACAACCAGCAGAATAATCAGGGGAATCAGCAGCAGCAGTCCGGTTATCAGAATAATCCAAAGTAGTTGAATAGTGGGCAGTACCACTTCTTCACCACGAGTCTTTGCAAGCAGGATCAGAAGCTCCATAAAAGGGCTATGAACGTCGTTGAGCCGGCGGTTCCCCGTTACTTGCGATGGTCTGAGCAACCCATTGTGTGGATTCGTGAGGATCACCCGCCCCGGGTTGATAATCCGGGTCACTTAGCTTTGGTGGTGGCACCTCAGGTTGGAGGATACAAGTTCACTAAGGTACTCATGAATGGAGGTAGCAGCATTAATATCCTCTATTATGATACTTTCCATCGTATGGGGTTGGCTGACAAAAATCTTAAGCCGTCCAATACTATTTTCCATGGAGTGGTGCCTGGTAAGTCGGCGTATCCTATTGGCAAAATTGCTTTGGAAGTAGCCTTTGGGGATGAACATGATTCCAGGGCCGAGACGTTAACCTTTGAAGTGGTCAAGATTCAAAGCCCGTATCATGCTCTGTTTGGACGGCCGACTTACTCCAAATTCATGGCACGGCCTTGTTATGTTTATCTGCAACTCAAGATGTCGGGTTACAAGGGGACTATCATAGTGCATGGAAGCCGGAAGATAGCTCTGGAGTGTGAAGAAGGAGACGTGGCTTATGCTGAGTCTGTCTGTGCAACAGAGGAATTGAAGTTTTACAGAGATAATGTTGACCCGGCAGATATGACATCTTTGAAGAAGCCAACTATGGAGCATGAGCCGGTTTTGAAGTTTAAGTCGGCGGATGACACCAAGCTAGTTGATTTCGTTCCTGGCGATTCATCCAAGCAGTTCAGCATCAGTGCTAATATGGATCAAAAATAGGAAGACGCGCTCATCGAGTTCATCCGTGAGAATCGGGACATCTTTGCATGGAAACCTTCTGACATGACGGGTGTACCGAGGGAACTCGCTGAGCACACTCTTAATATTGATTCAAAGCCGGTCAAGCAGTTTCTTCGTCGTTTTAATGAAGAGAGGCGTAAAGCCATTGGTGAAGAAGTGGCCCGACTCTTGGCGGCTGGGTTCATCGTTGAATTTTTTCATCCTGAGTGGTTGGCTAACCCGGTGCTAGTGCTTAAGAAGAACGGCACTTGGCATATGTGTGTGGATTACATGGACTTAAATAAGGCTTGTCCGGCTGATCCTTTCGCTCTCCCTCGTATTGATCAAATTATTGATGCTACGGCGGGTTGCGAGCGTTTGAGCTTTTTGGATGCTTATTCTGGTTATCATCAGATCAAAATGGCAGTTAAGGACCAGGAGAAGACAGCGTTCATTACTCCGTTTGGAGCCTTCTGCTATGTATACATGCCCTTTGGGCTCAAGAGTGCCCAGGCGACTTACCATCGGTGTGTGCAAAATTTCCTTCATAATCAAATCGGGCGTAATGTTCATGCTTATGTGGATGACATCATGGTGAAATCCAGAAAGAATGAGACCCTAATTGATGATTTGAAGGAAACCTTTGACAATCTCCGGGTTTATAAGATGATGCTTAACCCAGCCAAGTGTGTCTTTGGTGTACCAACTGGTAAGCTTTTGGGTTTTCTGGTTTCTGAACAAGGTATTGAAGCTAACCAGGATAAGATAAAAGCCATCACCTCTCTGGCTAAGCTGGCATGTATTAATGATGTTCAGCGTTTGGCGGGTTGTATTGTGGCCTTAAGCCGGTTGGGTGAGAAGGCTATCCCTGTTTACCAGATGATGAAGAAGACAGATCGCTTTGTATGGAGTGATGCTGCTAATCAACCGTTTGAGGATTTGAAGAGACAGTTGGCTGAGCCGCCCGTCCTCACTGCTCCCATTGACAAAGAGCCTTTGTTGTTGTATGTGGCTGCCAATAGTCGGGCTGTCAGTGTAGCCATTGTGGTGGAAAGGAAGGAGACATGCAAGGAATATCCGGTTCAACGGCCGGTTTACTATATCAGTGAGGTCCTTATTGAGTCCAAACAGAGGTATCCACATTGGCAGAAGCTTGTGTTTGGGGTTTTTATGGCTAGCCGGAAGCTTAAGCAGTATTTTCTGGGTCATCCTATCACTGTGGTTAGTTCTGCCCCCTTAGGAGATATCATTTAAAACAGAGAAGCCACAGGTCGGGTAGCCAAGTGGGCCATTGAGCTTGGGTCTCATGGTTTAAAGTATGTGCCCCGCGCTGCCATCAAGTCTCAAGCACTTGTGGATTTTATCAATGCTTGGATAGAGTTACAGATGCCTGAAGAAAAGCCGGATAACACGTATTGGACTATTCACTTTGATGGATCCAGGCGGTTGGAAGGCTCGGGGGCTGGAGTTGTATTAACTTCCCCACGAGGTGATAAGTTTTCTTATGTTCTCCGGTTGATGTTCCCTTGTACTAACGATGCAGTTGAGTATGAGGCCTTGCTCCATGGTCTTCGGATGGCTAAGGAGATGAGCTTAAGCCGGGTGAGGTGTTTCGGCAACTCAGATCTGGTGGTTCAGCAAGTTTCTGGCACTTGGGATTCTAAGGATCCACTCATGGCGGCTTATCATCGAGAGCTTGATGCTATTGCGGGTCACTTTAAGGGTTATCAAGTTGAACATTTTGATCGCAGGAAAAATGAGGCGGCTGATGCTTTAAGCCGGTTAGGGTCTCAGCGTAAGCCGGTGCCACCTAACACTTTCTTGGATATTCTGCATAACCCTTCTGTCAAATTGCCTACAGAGGAAGATCTGGCTATTCCTGACCCGGAAGCACAACTGGTGGCGCCTCTTCATGCGATTCCTGATTGGACAGTTCCATATTTGGCTTATATGACCCGGGGCGAGTTACCTGAGGATGAAACTTTGGCCAGGCAGATAACCCGGCGATCCAAGTCAATGACTATCGTTCATGGAGAGTTGCATCATCGCAGTGTCACAGGGGCATTTCAACATTGTGTTTCTCTAGAAGAGGGCCGTGAGATTCTGCGTGAGATTCATGAAGGTGATTATGGCCATCATGCCGGTTGTAAGTCTCTTGTGGCTAAGGCTTTTCATCATGGGTTTTATTGGCTGACGACTCACGCTGATGCTGAGGATCTGGTCAGTAAATGTGATGGTTGTTAAAAATTCTCATGACGAGCTCATGTGCCAACTCAAGAATTGAGGATGATTCCAATTACTTGGCCGTTTGCATTCTGGGGGCTTGATATGGTTGGGCCTTTCAAAAGGTCCAAGGATAAAAAGACACACCTCCTGGTGGCAGTTGACAAATTTACAAAGTGGGTTGAGCCAGAGCCGGTCAGTAAATGTGACGCGGCAATGACGGTTCAATTCATCAAAAAGGTGATTTTCCGTTTTGGATTTCCCCATAGTATCATAAATGATAATGGCACTAATCTATCCAAGGGTGCTATGAAAGAATTTTGTCAATGTGAGCATATCTGGCTTGATGTTTCATCAGCAGCTCATCCCCAGTCTAATGGTCAAGCTGAGAGGGCCAATCAAGAGATCCTGAAAGGCATCAAGCCCCGGCTTATGGTTCCCTTGTAGAGGACGCCGGGTTGTTGGGTGGAGGAGTTACCCTTAGTGATATGGAGTATCAATACTACCCCCAATAGATCTACTGGTTACACGCCTTTCTTCATGATTTATGGAGCTGAGGCGGTTCTCCCTAGTGACATACATCACGACTCGCCCCGGGTGGCGGCTTATGTTGAACCTGACAATGAAAAAGCACGTCGGGATGCACATGACCTTTTAGATGAGGAGCGTGACCTTGCAGCGGCTCGTTCGGCGATTTACCAACAAGATCTGTGCCATTATCACAGCCGCCGAGTTAAAACCAAAACCTTTCAAGAAGGTGACTTGGTGCTCCGGCTTATCCAGGATCAATCTGATATGCACAAGCTATCCCCACCTTGGGAAGGGCCTTTTGTGGTCAGCAAAAATCTGAACAATGGGTCATACTACCTTATCGATGTACGAGACCGCAAGGACTCACGCACGTCGGAGGAGGAGACCCGTCGGCCGTGGAATATTGCTCATCTTCGGCCTTACTATACCTAAGCCACCGTCTCTCCTGATGTACATATTTTGACAATGTATATATTATAATAAATATAATAAAGCCGGCATCCCTGATAAAGCCGACACCCAAATTACAGAGACCAAAGAGAGTTGGATGCACAACACAGCTCAAACATAGGTACCCGCTGAGCACAACTCAGAAATATATCAATTGGGGGCTTCCTGTTCAAAGAACACAGCTGAAACTACCTTGTTGATTGGCATGGATGCCAGGTGTATTCACCAAAAATCCGGGTTATCTGGCCTGTATCCAAGATGCTCTTCGACCAGGTAATCCTGGATGACCCACCCTGTTCTTAACAAGTCAACTTAAAAGAGACCCTGAACTTGTTAATGTTAAGACATTAATTGGGTCATGAAAGAGCCGGATTACAGAACGCAAGGAGAAGCTCAGGCTGATAAGCCGCCTTCTTTGAAACTTGGTTAAACCAGCCTGTTTTGCTTGATGCTACTCCTACCCCGCCATACTCTCGATAAGTTAATCTTTTAAAGACCCTGAACTTATCCAGGTTAAAATGTTGATTGGGTCATGTGAGAGCCGGCTTACAGAAAGCGCGGATACTGCAGCGGCTATCATGCTAGTTTCATTGAAGAAGAAAATTTTGGCTTGGCTGCCTATAAAAGCCTTGTATTTTTTGGGTTTCTTTTCCATCTTGGATTTATATCCCTATTTTTATTACCATATGGTTTTTCATAAATCGGGCCAAGTAGCCCTGTCTCTCATATTTGAGTATCTTTGGGTTTTTATAACCCGGCAATATGGTGGATTTTAAGTCGCCAGCAGATAATGATTTTATGTTTAGAGTTATGGCTCTAAAACTTGGGATGTTACCCCTTATTTACGGCGTTCTACGCCTATAGCACGAGTCCACTGAATATGGCGACGTGCTCTCAACCTTTGGGGTGGAACCCTTACTGCATTGATATGGTAAGCCGGCAGTTTAATCACATATCACAGGTATGATATTTTTTATTATATCTAATTATGATTGAACCGACCCTGGTTATGCACTGTTTTAGTCACCAGTGGTTTTATATGGGTATTATGACCTGTCCTGCGGTAAACCGCCAGGGCGCTTATGATTTACCTGTGTACATGATAATGATTAATCTCATCTGCATAGATTGACATCATCATAGGCACAAAATGGTAGATTTTCAAATGGCGGGTCAAATAGTGTTGTGCAAAACAAAAGCGTGCACGATGGCACGACGGATCAAAGTTTCACTAGCCTATTACATGAATCAATGAGCCAAAAGATCAAGTGTTTTCAAAGGATCAAATATATAAACCGCCCGACGGATCACTCTTCTTGGCCTTGATGACTTGAGGCTTCTAGATCATCCCTCTCCGGTTCTTCGTCCTCCTCTGTCGGCTGGAACTTTGATGATGGCCAATCTATGCCACACAAGGCTTGAAATTCAGCTTCATCAGCTATAAGTTTGGATGGTTCAACTTAAGGGGCGAAAGTATGCTTACGGATTGGGGGGATTAGATCCATCACTTTATAAGCTGGCCTGGGCATCTTCTGATTCTCCGTGTTGTAAGCCGGGTAGTATTTTGACAGATCCGTTTCATTTGCAATCAGAGTCGCTAGAGGACGTATTTCTTTCACACAGGCAGCGAAGTCCTTTTGATCAAATGAAGTGCTGATACGTCTCCAACGTATCTATAATTTATGAAGTATTCATGCTATTATATTATCCATCTTGGATGTTTAATGGGCTTTACTATGCACTTTTACATTATTTTTGGGACTAACCTATTAACCCAGAGCCCAGTGCCAGTTCCTGTTTTTTCCCTTGTTTCAGTGTTTCGAAGAAAAGGAATATCAAACGGAGTCGAAACGGAATGAAACCTTCTGGAGAAGTTATTTTTGGAAAGAAAGCAACCCGATAGACTTGGAGTGCATGTCAGGAAAGAAACGAGGGAGGCACGAGGCAGGGGGCGCGCCCACCCCCTGGGCGCGCCCTCCACCCTCGTGGGCCCCTCGTCGCTCCCCTGACGTATTTCTTCCGCCTATATATATCCATATACCCTAAAACGATCGGGGAACAGAATAGATCGGGAGTTCCGCCGCCGCAAGCCTCTGTAGCCACCAAAAACCAATCGGGACCCTGTTCCGGCACCTTGCCGAAGGGGGGAACCCTCACCGGTGGCCATCTTCATCATCCCGGCGCTCTCCATGACGATGAGGGAGTAGTTCACCCTCGGGGCTGAGGGTATGTACCAGTAGCTATGTGTTTGATCGCTCTCTCTCTCGTGTTCTTGATTTGGCACGATCTTGATGTATCGCGAGCTTTGCTATTATAGTTGGATCTTATGTTTCTTCTCCCCCTCTACTCTCTTGTAATGGATTGAGTTTTCCCTTTGAAGTTATCTTATCGGATTGAGTCTTTAATGATTTGAGAACAGTTGATGTATGTCTTGCCGAGCGTATCTGTGGTGACAATGGGATATCACGTGATTCACTTGATGTATGTTTTGGTGATCAATTTGCAGGTTCCGCCCATGAACCTATGCATAGGGGTTGGCACATGTTTTCGTCTTGATTCTCCGGTAGAAACTTTGGGGCACTCTTTGAGGTTCTATGTGTTGGTTGAATAGATGAATCTGAGATTGTGTGATGCATATCGTATAATCATACCCACGGATACTTGAGGTGACATTGGAGTATCTAGGTGACATTAGGGTTTTGGTTGATTTGTGTCTTAAGGTGTTATTCTAGTACGAACTCTAGGGCTGTTTGTGACACTTATAGGAATAGCCCAACGGATTGATTGGAAAGAATAATTTTGAGGTGGTTTCGTACCCTACCATAATCTCTTCGTTTGTTCTCCGCCATTAGTGACTTTGGAGTGACTCTTTGTTGCATGTTGAGGGATAGTTATATGATCCAATTATGTTATTATTGTTGAGAGAACTTGCACTAGTGAAAGTATGAACCCTAGGCCTTGTTTCCTAGCATTGCAATACCGTTTACGCTCACTTTTATTACTTGTTACCTTTCTGTTTCTATATTTTCAGATTACAAAAACCTATATCTACCATCCATATTGCACTAGTATCACCATCTCTTCGCCGAACTAGTGCATCTATACAATTTACCATTGTATTGGGTGTGTTGGGGACACAAGAGACTCTTTTTTATTTGGTTGCAGGGTTGCTTGAGAGAGACCATCTTGAAAGATCGTGGATGTCGCCTAGAGGGGGGGTGAATAGGCGCTTTAAAATAATTACGGTTTAGGCTTGAACAAATGCGGAATAAACCTAGCGGTTAATTTGACAAGCACAAAACCTACAACAACTAGGCTCACCTATGTGCACCAACAACTTATGCTAAGCAAGATAAACAACTAAGTGATAGCAAGATATATGACAAGAAACAATATGGCTATCACAAAGTAAAGTGCATAAGTAAAGGGTTCGGGTAAGAGATAACCGAGGCACGCGGAGACGACGATGTATCCCGAAGTTCACACCCTTGCAGATGCTAATCTCCGTTTGGAGCGGTGTGGAGGCACAATGCTCCCCAAGAAGCCACTAGGGCCACCGTAATCTCCTCACGCCCTCGCACAATGCAAGATGCCGTGATTCCACTAAGGGACCCTTGAGGGCGGTCACCGAACCCGTACAAATGGCAACCCTTGGGGGCGGTCACCGAACCCGTACACTTTGGCAACCCTTGGGGGCGGTCACCGGTACCCGTCAAATTGCTCGGGGCGATCTCCACAACCTAATTGGAGACCCCGACGCTTGCCCGGAGCTTTACACCACAATGATTGAGCTCCGAACACCACCAACCGTCTAGGGCGCCCAAGCACCCAAGAGGAACAAGCTCAAGGGCACCAAGCACCCAAGAGTAATAAGCTTCTCAACTTGTAACTTCCACGTATCACCGTGGAGAACTCAAACCGATGCACCAAATGCAATGGCAAGGGCACACGGAGTGCCCAAGTCCTTCTCTCTCAAATCCCACCGAAGCAACTAATGCTAGGGAGGAAAATGAGAGGAAGAACAAGAAGGAGAACACCAAGAACTCCAAGATCTAGATCCAAGGGGTTCCCCTCACATAGAGGAGAAAGTGATTGGTGGAAATGTGGATCTAGATCTCCTCTCTCTTTTCCCTCAAAAACTAGCAAGAATCCATGGAGGGATTGAGAGTTAGCAAGCTCGAAGAAGGTCAACAATGGGGGAAGAACACGAGCTCAAGGATAAGGTTCATTGGGGAAGAAGACCCCCTTTTATAGAAGGGGAAAAATCCAACCGTTATGTGCTCAGCCCGCACACGAGCGGTACTACCGCTCCACGAGCGGTACTACCGCTCTGGCGGAAGAAGCAGGGAAAAGGAGCAACCAAACATGAACCTTGGGGCGGTAGTACCGCTTATAAGCGGTACTACCGCGCACCCCAGCGGTACTACCGCTGGAGGAGCAGAACACGGGACCAAAAATGCAGTAGCGGTACTACCGCCCGACCGGAGCGGTACTACCGCTTACAGGCGGTACTACCGCCCATCGGGGCGGTACTACCGCTTATAGGTGGAACTGCCGTGCCTTACTGCCGTGCAACTACTGCAAAACTCGACACGAAAAATGCAAGACCCAAAATCGAGGCGGTACCAGCGCGGAACCGTAGCCGTACTACCGCTTATGGCCATAGGCGGTACTACCGCTTTGGACAGCGGTACTACCGCTTGGGGCGATAAGCGGTACTGCCGCTCTGGCCGCGGTACTACCGCTAGGAAACCAAAACTGCCATAACTTCTGCATATGAGCTCCGAATTGAGCAAACTCAAGCTTGTTGGATTGAGAAAGACGAGTAGCATCAAACAAGCTGTGGTTATAGTAAGAAGAGGCAGGGGAGGTATGCCAACAAATAGAGGAGTGAAACCTCCAACCGAGAAGAACCGGCATAACCTCCAACATCGAAAACATCATAGAAGATGCGAGTGAACTCCGTTTTCGATGAACTCGAGCTTGTCATCAAGATGACCATAAGCTCCAAAACTCACAAAGAGAAGAACCAAACAAGAACCAACAAAGATGATGCAAGGATGCAATGGTTTGAGCTCTCTATGAACGATACGATCAAGCTACTCATCGAGAGCCCCCCTTGATAGTACGGCAATCGATCCTATAACCCGGTCTCCCAACTACCATCATGAGACCGGTAAAATAGAAAACCTATCAAGAGCAAACCTTTGCCTTGCACATGGTCCACTTGAGCTAGATGATGACGATCTTGACTCCCTCAAGTTGGACCACCTTTCTTGGTTGTGTTGGCTCGATGAAGACTAGTTGATTGCTCCCCCATACTCCACTATGGGTGAGCCACTCTTCCGCACATCTTCACCAGTCCATTGTCACCACAATGGACGGCAAGCTTCAAGCATTTGATCTCGTCATGATGCTTCACTTGAACTTGCGCACCGCAACATCTTCACAAGTCCATTGTCGCCACAATGGACGGCAAGCTTCAAGCATTTGATCTCTTCATGATGCTTCACTTGAACTTGCACACCGCAACCTAACCCCACAAAGAACTCTCACGAAGATCATGGGTTAGTACACAAAGCGTAATCGACAATGCTTACCACACCATGGGATCGCTTGATCCCTCTCGGTACATCTTGTGCGCTTTGTGTGTTGATCAACTTGATTCACTCTTGACTTAGTCTTGATCAACCTTGACTCTTTCCAACTCTCTTCATTTGGATGATGTCTTGAAGGTAAACATGAATGATCACACAATCTTCTTCTTCAAGACATGCTTGCAATAAGCTCTACTCTCACATGACCAATCTTTGGATAATTCCTTAATAACACCTTGGTCACCACATAAACTCCTTGAAACCAACACATGGACTTCAAGAAATGCCTATGGACAAATCCTTCAAATATAACTCAAGGCAACCATTAGTCCATAGAGATTGTCATCAATTACCAAAACCAAACATGGGGGCACCGCATGTTCTTTCAATCTCCCCCATTTTGGTAATTGATGACAATCACTTTCAAGAGAGTTTATATAAGGAATTATGCATCACCATGTAATGCAACAACCAATAATGCATGCGTATGAGATGCAAATGCTTAGGAACAAAACCAAAGCAAGGAGAAAACTCTGAAGACTTCTCCACAAAACTCTCTGAAACTTCTCCCCCATTGGCATCGATTGCCAAAATGGGCGAAAAGCTTAGAAGGCCAATATAAAAAGTGTTCCTCCATAAATTGTGTATTTCTCAACAAGAGAGTGGAATGCAATACACATGTCCAACGGTAAATACATGGAGGAAGACAAACTATATTGAGGCCCAAAGATTGCACAAGATTGATATGCCACAAAGACATACCAAAGAGAGAAACAAGCAATCAAGCAATCAAAAGATACCAATTGAAGCAAGCAATCAACGGATATCAATTGAGCCAACTAGACCAATGATCCTACATGCCACATGAATGAAATAAATTATGATATGAGCAAAGGAGTGTTCTAGAGAAACTAGAGAAGCTCCCCATGATTTGTGCACAATTTAGTTTTGTAATTGGATACAACAAGCACAAAATAGGATCGTCACTCCCCCAAGATCAATAGAACCTCACGACAAGTGCAAGATAGCAACATAGTGTTCTAAAGACACTAGTGAAGCTCTCCATGATTTGTGCACTCCTTACAATATTTGCATTAGGATACCAAGTGCACAAAATCGGATCATCACTCCCCGAAAATCAATAGAAACTCACAACAAGTGCAGGTGAGCATGTAGGAAACAAAGCCTAGCACTTGCAACAAACAAATGGTTGAGCAACATATAAAAGAGGCAACTTAAGAGTAGGCTCAACCAAAATGATGTGTGTGAGTCATGGCAAAGCACTTGAGAAGACTAATGTACGAATGAGCATTAAGCATCAACATAGTCTTGGATAGTGGAGATACAAGGTGCATGACATGTCCTCCCCACACACACCAAACTAGCAAAAGGGTTCACAAGCATACTAAAAATGCAAAATGAATAACCAACACTTGTGACAACCCATGGTGAAGATAGAAGATGAAAGCCTCATCAAGACGAGGGATACCAATTAAGATGGCAAAAGCCTCGTAGAGATAAGCATGAGGAAAATAATCTTCACCACACAGGAGTGCATCAAGATGCAACGAGATAAGACATGCACTCAAGGCAAAAGCTTTCACGGAGCCACCAAAGAAATAACAAGAAAGACAAGGTGGACGTGAAAGAAAGGATATCATCTAGAGATGTAATTTCCTCAAGTGTATAAGGTTCTAGGTAGACGAGATCATGATGATATATATCTACAAAGAAGGATGTACACCCGAAATAGTTACAACACGAAGGAACAAGATATCCAAAAGGAAGTCATAGATATACCAATAAGATATTTGCTTGGAAGCATAGCACATGGCTAGATATGGTCTTATTGTACATAAATGAATTCCTACCACACAATCATCAAAGACATCACAACTAGCAACAAGAGATCATTGTCGGGATGCTTTGAGAAAGGAAACAAGTATCACAAGAGAGAATGAATAACATGCCATGATGCAACCTACACAAGGTTGATACAAGAAATGTGTGCATGAAGTATATGAAGATACTTGTTACCGAGTTGACATTGGAAGGATGTAGTAGATACCAATTGAAGGTACAAAGTAGTTCATTGATCATCCTAGCTTGACTCCAAAGATCACATGGTGACAACACCTTCCTTGTGAGTGAGCCGAGCATCCAATGCATCTCCAATTGTTCCTAGAACAACAACACAAACAAAATGGTACCCAAACTCATTGGGACCAAAGAGTTAGAAACACCAACAATACATAGGACAAACTCCACATAAATATGTGCATATAGAAATGGAAATGAAATTCATGCACATCTCATCCAATTTGAGACTTGGTGGAGTTTCCCCTATATATTGGGTCAAGAGAGAAAGCATGCCAAGGAAACTACATGAAGTTAATATGCATGCTCAAGACTTTCAAGAACCGATACCAAAATACAAGGAAATACCAAGTGAAAAGAATACCAAATGGAGAAATCATCACTTGGAAGATATCATTAAAAGATACATCAAGGAATGAGATATCCATTGGAACCCACAAAATGATATCAAACTCCCAAAAGAGAGGATGGTTCCAAACAAACCAAGCTCTCTACAAAGTTTCATGATGGCACAAGTACCAAAAAGAAACGGCTTGCCGTCCACCAACACACACTTAAAATGGATCACAAGTTTAGTGTTTTATAGAAAATAGGATAGCTCCCCCACGAGTTGTGCATTATAGAGAATTTGCATTTGAATACAAAATGCACAAGGTAGGATCACCACGTTCACTATATCAAGGAAAACACTAGACATGATCAAGAAAACAACAAGATCCTCAAGTGGCACGGAAGGCAATGGGAGTTGACACAAACTTGGCAAGAGATAAGGAAAACAAAAGCAAACGCCAACGTGAAGATGATCAATAATCTCTACCACACATAAGTGAGTACCAATTGTCAAAAGACAAGAAGTACTTGGAAATAATTTCCGTTGGTAGATAACAATGATATCCAACATCATCTTCACACCAAACACAAGCAAATTGCAACTTGTAGAGCTAACATGCCACCTAGGAACAAGATAATTTACAATATCAACTCTAGGTGACAATATCTCAAATGTACACATTTTCTAGGCTAGTAATATACACATAGCATATTACTCCCCCATAATGTGATACCAATTAAGGATAAACAAGAGGCAAGTAAACGGATCCAACAAGAGATAATTAATGGACTATTTAGAATTTGAATTTCTCATGAGAAGACATACCACATAGCAACTAGATAATCTTGAAATATCAATACTAGATGGTATTACTCATGTACACTCATTTATAGGATTGTGAGGTGCACAAAGCACATCACTCCCCCATAATGGGATATTCCATTAATCTCTCACAAGAGCCAACTAAGATACAAACAAGATGCACAAAGGCTCAACGAGCGACACACATGTACATGAAGTGCAAACCAACATACCTATACTTGATTACTCAAGATAAGCAATTTGGAGACACAATCATATACAACCACATGCAAGGAACAAAACCAAAACATGCAACGGGGGCAAGTAACTTTCAATGTAAGCAATTTAAGTACAAGTTACCGCAAGGAGGCACATTGGATATAAGATATAAACTTGATGATTCAATTGACTTGGCTTGAGACAATAAGAATGATGAAGTCCCCTTAATTCTTCATAATGTAGCCAAGTCTCCAATGCCCTCCAACAACACCTATTGATCAAGTATGAGCTAGTTGGTCCCCAACCAAGTTGGGTCCTAAGAGGTTAGTCACAATAGGCTTGGCTACCCAAATGGTTCTTTTCTTGACACCACTTTGAGTACCAACAAATTTGGCAAACACATTGCCAACCTTATCCTTCCCAAGAGAATAGACATCATCAATAATAATTGGGTTGGATAAGTTACCACTAGTGCATGAAGAAGCGACGTGACCTTTTTCACGACATAGGTAGCAACGCCTACTCTTTACTTTCTTCTCACTTGATTTCTCAACTTGAGAAGCATTAGCTTGAGTTTTCTTGGGAAGAGGCCTTTCTTCAACTTGAGGTTGAGCATGAGAGTGAACTTGTGGCCGCTTCCCTTGTTGCTTATCACTAATGGCCTTCTTCTTCAATGGGCAAGATCTAACATGATGCCCTTCTACTTTGCACTTGAAGCAAACAATCTTGGCCGAATTCTTGACTTGTTCTTGGCCCTTCTTTTTGTTCATCTTGGACTTCTTCTTCTTGTTGGAGTTGAATCCAAGTCCACCTTTGTCATTGGGGGATTTTTGCACTCTCAAGATGTTGTTGAGTGTAAATTTCCCTTCATGACTCTTTTCCAAGTCTTTCTTCAAAGAAGTGACTTGGGCCTTGAGCTCTTTGATTTCCTCTACATGGTTAGTCTCAACACAAGCACTAGAGGAAGTATAAGCTTCATCGTTAGAGCAACAAGGCAAGGAAAGCAATTCATCACAAGAGGTACCAACATTGTGAGTAGATGAATTACAAGGACTAGCACATGGCAATATAGCATTTTGACTAGAAGTAGTGCTAGTATCCACATGAGGCTCACTAGATGTTACCTTAGAAATCATGGCCTCATGAGCTATCTTTAGCACATTATGGGATACTAGAAGATCATCATGAGAGCTTGAGAGCTTTTCATGGCTTTCTTCCAATTTCTCATAATTGCTAGATAGCAACTCAAGTTGAGCCCGAAGCTCAACATTCTCCTTCAAAATGGATGCTTCACAAGTAATAGAGTTAGTAGCACAAGCATCATCAATAATAGCAAGAGGAGAAGGCAACTTTACAAGCTCTTTTGAATATGAAGCTTTAAGTTGAGCATGAGACTCGGTGAGTTTGATGAGCTCACTCTCAATGACCCTTGAGCCATTTTCGAGGTGCTCAAAGTCCTCAAGGAGTTTAGCATGCGCAACTTCAAGCTCCTCATTTTTAGTTTCAAAATCATTGGCCACCTCAAGAGCTCTATCACGAGATTCCCTCACTCTAGATAATTCTAGAGCAAAAGTCTCCTCAAGAGATTCCTTGGTGGTTTGTTCAAGTTCAAGAGCTTGAGAGAGGTCCGCAATCTCATTAGCGTAATCACGCTCATGACCTTCCATTTTATCAATGGTGACCTCATGCTCCTCAAGACGAGATTCCAACTCATCAATATATTTCTTGCCCTCGATAGCAATAGACATGATTTCCATGAAGTTGGAACGAGCAATTTTATTCTTAAGAAGAGCTTTAAAAATTATTTCCCCCTTAACTTTTAAGGAGGCAACATCATCATTCTCTTCATCAAAATCGACATCATCATCACTCTTGCCATCATCAATATTATCACAAGATATATTGGGATTTAAAGTGGGAGATACCTTTGAAGCCTTGGCCATAAGGCAAAAAGCAATAGATGATGATGTGGGATCCCTTGAAGCACCCTTCAAGACCACATCTTGTTCCATGGAGTGTTGGGTTTCCTCTACATTGTTAGCACAACAATTCGAGGAAATAGATACATTTTCATCATGGCAACAAGACATAGCAAGCATATCATCATGAGATTTGAGCAAGCAATTTCTACATGATATGCAAGAACTTTTAACACAAGCATGTGAAACATTTAGAGTGCTCGAAGTGTTAAAGTCCAAAGAAGGACCATTGCAATAAGATAGTGATGAAGAATCACCAAGAACAAGCACACTATCATCATTGCAATGACCACCACTACTCACCCTAACATTACCTTGTGGCAATCCACATATAGGTGAAGTAGAAGAAGTTGAGAAGGCAACACGGCCGGAGGTGGAGGGAGAACAATCATCCCCACAAATCTTGGACACACCATATTTATCTTGAAGCTTTGTCCATAACTCATGAGCATCCCGGAACGGCATGAGTTGAAATATAACTACATTGCTCAAAGCATCGAAAAGCACATTAGAAGCTTGAGCATTGAGATAAGAGTTTTTCTCATCCTCTAAAGATAATCTTTGGGGATCCTTTGGAGGAGAAAAACCCATATCTACAATTCGCTCTAAATTTGGGTCCATGACCCTAAAGAGATTAAGCATGCGAATTACCCAAACATCAAAATTTGTGCCATCGAAACTAAGAGTGTCAGAGAATCCTAATCCCCTAGTCGACATCTTTACTCTCTAGGCGGTTAAGCCTAACAAAGAGAGACGAGGCTCTGATACCAATTGAAAGATCGTGGATGTCGCCTAGAGGGGGGGGTGAATAGGCGCTTTAAAATAATTACGGTTTAGGCTTGAACAAATGCGGAATAAACCTAGCGGTTAATTTGACAAGCACAAAACCTACAACAACTAGGCTCACCTATGTGCACCAACAACTTATGCTAAGCAAGATAAACAACTAAGTGATAGCAAGATATATGACAAGAAACAATATGGCTATCACAAAGTAAAGTGCATAAGTAAAGGGTTCGGGTAAGAGATAACCGAGGCACGCGGAGACGACGATGTATCCCGAAGTTCACACCCTTGCGGATGCTAATCTCCGTTTGGAGCGGTGTGGAGGCACAATGCTCCCCAAGAAGCCACTAGGGCCACCGTAATCTCCTCACGCCCTCGCACAATGCAAGATGCCGTGATTCCACTAAGGGACCCTTGAGGGCGGTCACCGAACCCGTACAAATGGCAACCCTTGGGGGCGGTCACCGAACCCGTACACTTTGGCAACCCTTGGGGGCGGTCACCGGTACCCGTCAAATTGCTCGGGGCGATCTCCACAACCTAATTGGAGACCCCGACGCTTGCCCGGAGCTTTACACCACAATGATTGAGCTCCGAACACCACCAACCGTCTAGGGCGCCCAAGCACCCAAGAGGAACAAGCTCAAGGGCACCAAGCACCCAAGAGTAATAAGCTTCTCAACTTGTAACTTCCACGTATCACCGTGGAGAACTCAAACCGATGCACCAAATGCAATGGCAAGGGCACACGGAGTGCCCAAGTCCTTCTCTCTCAAATCCCACCGAAGCAACTAATGCTAGGGAAGAAAATGAGAGGAAGAACAAGAAGGAGAACACCAAGAACTCCAAGATCTAGATCCAAGGGGTTCCCCTCACATAGAGGAGAAAGTGATTGGTGGAAATGTGGATCTAGATCTCCTCTCTCTTTTCCCTCAAAAACTAGCAAGAATCCATGGAGGGATTGAGAGTTAGCAAGCTCGAAGAAGGTCAACAATGGGGGAAGAACACGAGCTCAAAGGATAAGGTTCAATGGGGAAGAAGACCCCCTTTTATAGAAGGGGAAAAATCCAACCGTTATGTGCTCAGCCCGCACACGAGCGGTACTACCGCTCCACGAGCGGTACTACCGCTCTGGCGGAAGAAGCAGGGAAAAGGAGCAACCAAACATGAACCTTGGGGCGGTAGTACCGCTTATAAGCGGTACTACCGCGCACCCCAGCGGTACTACCGCTGGAGGAGCAGAACACGGGACCAAAAATGCAGTAGCGGTACTACCGCCCGACCGGAGCGGTACTACCGCTTATAGGCGGTACTACCGCCCATCAGGGCGGTACTACCGCTTATAGGTGGAACTGCCGTGCCTTACTGCCGTGCAACTACTGCAAAACTCGACACGAAAAATGCAAGACCCAAAATCGAGGCGGTACCAGCGCGGAACCGTAGCCGTACTACCGCTTATGGCCATAGGCGGTACTACCGCTTTGGACAGCGGTACTACCGCTTGGGGCGATAAGCGGTACTGCCGCTCTGGCCGCGGTACTACCGCTAGGAAACCAAAACTGCCATAACTTCTGCATATGAGCTCCGAATTGAGCAAACTCAAGCTTGTTGGATTGAGAAAGACGAGTAGCATCAAAACAGCGACTGGTTATAGTAAGAAGAGGCAGGGGAGGTATGCCAAAAAATAGAGGAGTGAAACCTCCAACCGAGAAGAACCGGCATAACCTCCAACATCGAAAACATCATAGAAGATGCGAGTGAACTCCGTTTTCGATGAACTCGAGCTTGTCATCAAGATGACCATAAGCTCCAAAACTCACAAAGAGAAGAACCAAACAAGAACCAACAAAGATGATGCAAGGATGCAATGGTTTGAGCTCTCTATGAACGATACGATCAAGCTACTCATCGAGAGCCCCCCTTGATAGTACGGCAATCGATCCTATAACCCGGTCTCCCAACTACCATCATGAGACCGGTAAAATAGAAAACCTATCAAGAGCAAACCTTTGCCTTGCACATGGTCCACTTGAGCTAGATGATGACGATCTTGACTCCCTCAAGTTGGACCACCTTTCTTGGTTGTGTTGGCTCGATGAAGACTAGTTGATTGCTCCCCCATACTCCACTATGGGTGAGCCACTCTTCCGCACATCTTCACTAGTCCATTGTCACCACAATGGACGGCAAGCTTCAAGCATTTGATCTCTTCATGATGCTTCACTTGAACTTGCGCACCGCAACATCTTCACAAGTCCATTGTCGCCACAATGGACGGCAAGCTTCAAGCATTTGATCTCTTCATGATGCTTCACTTGAACTTGCACACCGCAACCTAACCCCACAAAGAACTCTCACGAAGATCATGGGTTAGTACACAAAGCGTAATCGACAATGCTTACCACACCATGGGATCGCTTGATCCCTCTCGGTACATCTTGTGCGCTTTGTGTGTTGATCAACTTGATTCACTCTTGACTTAGTCTTGATCAACCTTGACTCTTTCCAACTCTCTTCATTTGGATGATGTCTTGAAGGTAAACATGAATGATCACACAATCTTCTTCTTCAAGACATGCTTGCAATAAGTTCTACTCTCACATGACCAATCTTTGGATAATTCCTTAATAACACCTTGGTCACCACATAAACTCCTTGAAACCAACACATGGACTTCAAGAAATGCCTATGGACAAATCCTTCAAATATAACTCAAGGCAACCATTAGTCCATAGAGATTGTCATCAATTACCAAAACCAAACAAGGGGGCACCGCATGTTCTTTCACATCTTCATCCTACGCCTCCCACGGATTGATAAAACTTAGGTCATCCACTTGAGGGAAATTTGCTACTGTCCTACAAACCTCTGCACTTGGAGGCCCAACAACATCTACAAGAAGAAGGTTGTGTAGTAGACATCAAGTGCCGTCCTCTTTCAAGCTTGGATATCCAGTAGCTACCTCAGCCGAGTCTAGCTCTGGTAACCATGCCTTGGCCCGGCTTAAAGCTGTCACGGCACCGGCTCTTGCAGATGACCGCTTCATCTCGTCAATCCTAGCAGGCAGAGCAGAGAGTTTTTTCAAGACATCACTCAAGAGAGTAGGTGCTTGGTTCGTCGGAGAAATCGTGGCCAGTGCACGCTGAGTTCCAGTATATAGCTGTTCAGCAAGTGTATAAACAACCTTGAGCTTCACAAGCATGTCCTGGCTAAGATGGACGCTGCTGGGACCTGAGTAATAATTATGGTCGATGCATACCATCAAGGAAGAGATTCAATTTTGATGTTAACAAAGTAACTCACCAAAGATAGAAGAAACCATCTAGAATACACGGTGCTTTAAACCGGTAAGCTCAGTGGTCACTTCTTGAAGAGCCGCCTCCGCTTTTTCAGCCCGCTATGTTAAAGCAGTCTTTTCTTCAGCCCAGGCATTTCTTTCAGCCTCAAAACTGGTCTTCAGCTTTTCCGTTTCAGCCACGCTAAATTGGAATTTTGAATCAGCTTTCCGGGTCTCAAACTCTTGATTCTCCAGCCGGGTCTTTGCATCAGCCAGTTGTGATTGAAGTTCAGCAGTGGCGTCCTGTACAAGCACAGAGTTGCAAACACATTCATATTCGGGTTACAGGAATATAAGTCCCAAGCCTTTTGCAAGCAACAACACTTGGCACTTGGGGACTAATGCCTGCCGAAAAAATTCTTCATACAACGGCTCCTGTGAATAAGTCCCAAGCACTTTGCAAACAAGAGTACTTGGCACTTGGGGGCTAATGCATATCGCTGGCGTCTCTTTACTACTTTATGATGACCCGGTCGTGCCGTAAACAATCACAGCCGGTTCATGGGGGCTATACAGGTAATCTCTCTTTTATGAACAGCGGCGAACATGACCGGCTCATTCATGCAGATTAAACCGGCCCTTGGGGACTACGGATGCAATGTTAATTGTTTAAAATCCGGTTTAACTTTAAATGTGAAAACCGGCCTTGGAAGGATTCTACAAAAGATGTTCATGGTTATTGTAAAGTATATAGTGTATTCAATCTTATCATACCCAGTGGACATGGGGGCTGGCAGGATGTACATAACTTGTTTAAGCAGGAATTCATACCTCATATTTGTGATGCATCTGCTTCACCATATCGATTTCAAGATCGCGGCTGGTGTGTACTTGGTTGAGGTAGCCAGAGAGTACTTCACTACTGCTCAATTAAGAATAGTGGGCGACATCAAATCTCACTTTCCGCTTTTCAATGAACTCCTGTTTAGCAGAGTGTTTGGCCAAGATAGTTGGATTTCCCGGTTCTGTAAAGCCGGTGCCAGTGATCATAACATCGTCAGTATGTGTCTCCGACGGTTTAAGTGGGTTTGATGATTCAGTACTCAAAGGATTGAGTTTTGTCTGGTCATTGGAGAGGTCAGGAATCTCTGGTGGAACGTCATGGGCAGGGTCATCGGGTTGTTTTTCAGAAACATCTGATGCTAGGACTTGCTGCTCTGGTTCATGGACTTTAGGATCTTCAGCCGGCTTGGTCACCTTTGCCTTCTTGCTAGGCTTTGCTTGCCTACTGCATGGGTTATGAGAGGTCAGTACAAATATAAGAGCATAAGGAGGTAGAGAATAAAAGAAATTGTTATTACCCAGGGGCAGTCTTGAAAGCCGGCAACTGGGTCTGTGATGAGTCGCCGGAGGAAGAGCGAGAAGCCTCCTGGTAGTTTGAATCGGAAGAAATAAGTGGCTGGCAAACGAGACCCGCGAGTGGGTAACATTAGTTTAAGTTCGGAAGGACCTCGTTTCGGTGTTTCCGCGAAACTCGAGTATTCGGTAAGACGAAGGATAATTCTTCACCTCCGTTGGTCCGAGTCTGTCGCCGGCTCTCGTGCTGCTGTTGCTTCAAAAGAAAGTGAGGATCCAAATGAGCTAAGGGCTGTGAAAACCTTACTTTCCGGGTTACTCGTCGAATTTTCTGTCTTGGCAAAGGTGCTGAGCCGGAGGAAATAGTTACCACTACTTCAACTGCTTGGCTGGCCCCCGTGTCATCCTGATAATAATTAGTGTCAATAAGGTAATAGAAAAAGGAGCCAAGGGAGTCAAGGGCTACCACTGACTCAGAGATGTCATCCAGTTCAAACATCTCTGAAGCACTTGATTTCTTCTTAGTTTTCTTGATAGTTTTCTTGGCGGCTTTCTTGGCGGCCCTAGCCTTTTTGGCAGCTTCATGGTCATATGTCTTTTTCCAAAAATCCGATTCAGCCTATGAAAATCGTCAAAGTTGAGTTAATAGAATATTTGAATGATGAGGTAAAAGCAAGGGATTTAGAGAATCACATCCGGTGGCGGGTTAAGCTTGCAGAAAGGGTTCAGACTCACTTTGCTGCAGTCTTCCGGACCTTCATTCAGAAGGGTCTTTGTCATTTCATTGATGGCCTCATCAGTTAAACGCACAGAACTGTGGCGCAGTGGATCCTTTATACCACCCGTGTAAGTACACATTAAGCCGGGCCGGCGGCTCAAGGGTATGATTCGCCAAGAAACCCAGCACCAAACCAAGTCAATGCCAGTTAACCCATTTCCCAGCAGAGCCTTGACCTTTTCAATGGTAGGGGCAAGCTTTGCACGTTCAGCAGTGGTAAGCTTTTCGGGAAGACGATGCTTTGGGTCAAGACGCTGACACGATAACCCGGCAGTGGATTCTCATCAGCCGGAGAGGTATCTTTGCAGTAAAACCATGTCTGGTTCCAATCTTTTGGGTGACTGGGCAAGAAAGCATAGGGGAAGATGGCATCTCTTCTTTGTTGAATTGAGATTCCACCAAGTTCCAAGCTGGGTCTGTTCGTGAACTTGTTCTGCCGGTTCAAATAAAAATATTCCCTAAAGAGTTCAACACTGGGTTCCTCTTGAAGGTATACTTTGCAGAAAACTTGAAAATTGCAAATGTTTGACACAGAATTGGATCCGATTTCTTGAGGATGGAGTTGAAAGAAATGCAGAACGTCTCGGAATTTTTTTGATCCGGGCGGTGAGAAGCCCCGGTTCATGTGATCAGTAAAATGATGACTTCACCATCCTTTGGGTGAGGTCTTTCTTCACTTGGTTTGGGGGCGCGCCAATGCATGATGTCTTTTGCTGGTAAAAAGCCGATTTTGACAAAGTATTTGAGTGTGTTCTCAGTGACGATGGAGGTAACCCAATTACCTGAACGGACTGTCTTCGCCGGCATTGTGAAGGAAGAAGCCTAAAAGAAAGAAAATTTTGCCGGTTTAAGTTGATTCATTAAGCCAGAAGTAAAACGTTATAGTATGTATTCAGACTGGCGGCTTAAGTGGGGCCTAATGATATATGGATAGTTATAAATCGGAGGTGTAACCCGCAATGACAACAATAGTATTCAGGATCTGTCAAGAGCGAATTCTACCAAGTGTTGAAACAAACAGGTTTCACAGATTGATGCTAGGATTTCGGATCTGCGACACTTCGGATAATGGAAAATATTTTTGACTATTAGAGTGCTCGAGCAGTTCATATGTTCAGATTGGTTTTTTCTTTCGCGAACGAGATGATATAATAACAAAAATAATTATCATAGCTGCCACCATGCAGGAGAAGTGCTAAGTTTGGATCAAAGTTACAATCTACTGCGAAGAAGAAGGATGAACTCTGAAGAACTTCGAGAAACCCTAATGGAGATCTATAGTGGAGAAAGGAGAGGCACTTACTAGATCCGCTGGGCAGTAGAGGGGCGCCGCAGTTTCTCTGGTCTCGTTCAGGTTGATGCAGCGGCCGGAGTCGAGGAAGCTAACGGGTTCGGCGGCGGCGGTGCTCAGGTGTGCGAGTGCGTTGTGAAGGGAGAGGTTGAAGATGAGAAGAAGAAGGGGAAAATGAAAGGGCTGTCGGGCCCTATTTATAAGGAAAGGGTCAATAAGCGAGCGCGAGAAACGAGGAGGCCAAAGAATGATTATCTAGCTGTTCCAACGCCTCAATTTTCGGGATGGTTATTAAGATAAGGATCCATTGGATATGCTGGGTATTGTGCGAAATTAATGGTAGATGACGTCATGGCGGTTTTATGTAATTCCAGGAGATGACGTCATGGCGGGTTACGTTGTCTTGTAGAGAACAAGTGAAGAAGGTTTTTTCTAAGTGTTGAAGATTGACATGAACAAGTTCAAATCAATCTGGGGCCTAATGTTGGGGATATGACTATTGGGTTAACCCGCCCAGGATGGGCCGGGTAATACCAACGGTGGTTCGTGTCATGAAGCCCATGAAGGAATCAAAGATGGTGGTTCATGAGGATGACTTATGAAGAGCCGAAGGACCAAAGGTGGCTTAAGTCCCATAGGTGTAAACTGCCATATATGCATGACTTGAATTGTAAGGCAAGTGTAATTGTCACCTGGCCGGACAGGTTTATGAGCCGGTCGGGACTCTGTAAGCCGCAGGGTGTCAACCTGTGTATATAAAGGGACGACCCGGCGGCGTTTTAGGGCAAGAGACAATAGACCGAAAGCTAGGTCAAGCATATTTGCTCCCTAGTAATCGAGGCATAAGCAATACCACCTCAAACTGGATTAGGCCTCTACTTTCACCGCAAGGGGCCGAACCAGTATAAACTCCTGTGTCCTTTGTCCCCTTTAACCCCTTTAAGCTAACGTAGTGCGATGGCTCCACGACTAAGTCCTCACACTAGGACATCTGCGGTGACAATTCCACGACATCATCGGTATGTTACTTGCCCGAGATTCAATCATCGGTATCTTCAAACCTAGTTCAATCTCGTTACCGGCAAGGCTCTTTACTCGTTCTGTAATACATCATCCTGCAACTAACTCATTAGTCACATTCCTTGCAAGGCTTCTTATGATATGCATTACCGAGAGGGCCCAGAGATACCTCTTCGATCTTCGGAGTGACAAATCACTGGTACGCGTCAGTCCTAAACAAATAGTTTTTAACCCCTTTCCGCGGCGGCATTTGGAACCGTCGCCAAGTGAGTGTGAGCTATAGGGGGTCCTTCCCACACGACCCAGAAACCGCCGGGGATATGCCCTCCTGGCACACACGCTCGGCAAAATGAGGTCGTGTGCGACTGGCAAGCGCTCAAATACGGAAATACGTATAGTAGAGCTAAAAATACAATTATACGGCAAAATTGTTCCGGTCGCAAGTACATCCCACACAGTCAGTCCCCGCTAAATGTTTCCATTCGTATGTACATCCCACATAGTCGCTCCAAGGAAAACGTTTCCGTTCACAAGTACATCACACACAATTTTTCCCGTTAAATCGTTTGCGTTATTGAATGTATCACACACGGTCCGTAGAAGAAACTGTGTGGCAAAGGCTGTCCATCACACACAGGTTTTATGTGGTAAACGTTTGCGCAAGGTGGCCTAATGCAAACAGTTTTCAAGAGAAAGTCGTGTGTGATTGTTCATTGATCCAACACGGTTTATTCCTAGAAACGGTGTGCGTTGCCTGAGGTCATCGCCCACGGTATTTTTTCAGCAACCGTTTGTAATAGCAAAACCCAATTAGTAGTCTAATTATCCGATTATTCATAATCCATTTATTAATCTAATTGATACTTCATATTAAGCACACACTATATTTCATTTCCATATTTAGGAAGCAGAATTTCATAATTGTAATACATCAGAGTACAACATGATATAGCTTCAGCACTCAGCTACCCCATTACACAACTGCACCAGCAGCAAGTTCCACATGCAACATGTAGAACCTTTCGAAATTAGCATCATAGATGGTATATAGACAGATGCATCTCATCTAGAAAAGTGCTGAAGCGGAAGGAGAATATTGAGCCTTCATTCATGTTGAAGGTCTTTGCAACTTTAGGCCAGTGCCTGTGGACGATTGACCGTCCGTCCTTCGTCCTCTTCAGGAACACTTCAATATTGAACCGTGGGTGTTGTATGAAAACCTTCCTCGCCTCCTGACCATAGAGGTGGTTTGAGAGGTAATCATCAGTGAACTGCTTTGGAAAGGCCTGAAAACAAGGATGTGCATAAATATCTTCTCCATATTGGAAATGGGGCAAAGGAATAAAAAAGGCAAGGTATAATAGTTAGTACCATCTTGTAGTGAACTGATGTCTTCTTCATTGTGCAAACAAAGATCTTGTTGTTTTTTGTCGCTAATTCCTTTATCCTAACAATCTTTCTAAGTTTCTTGATTTGATTGATATTCATGGACAACTCGTTTCCCCATATGCAAAAAGGGTTGAACAGTGGGTCAAAACCTCTGACAGCAGGACCTACATGTGCAAGACCAAATTGTTAAAATCCAAAATATTAGAATGGTTCTTGCAATTGCACAATAATGTGCTATTAGAGAATGGACCATGCACGTGCTAACCTCGATTGTAAACCTCAGTGCTTCCCATTGTTTCCTTGCAACACATATAAGGTAGTTAGTCATCGGGTTAAGTAAGGGTTCGCATGCTATCAGTAAAATATGTTGATGAAAAATAAGCACATTGCAGATTCATTAGATTAATTCAAGCCACACGGAAAATCCATTTACCCAAACCTATCATGATTAAGAACTAGGAAATATAGCACTAGTATATGTTTCTCATGTATTAAGTGCAGCCACATTCGATTTATTCCTCACATGCATAACAATACAAAATTCTACCCACGACAATTGGACATCGCATTGCAGAATTGAACCAAGCAGTTAACTAAACACCACAACAAATGAACCAAACATTAACTGAGCACCACATTGCACAATATAACATACTCCTAATAGAAGATCAGACAGTTAACCAAACAGTTAACTACAGCAAATTGTATTTGTTTCTCATGTATTTACTATGGCCAAATTCGATTTATTCCTCACATGGTATACAATAACAGAATGCACCCACAACTATTGAACATCGCATTGCAGAATTGAACCAAACAGTTAACTAAACAACACAACACAACACAAATGAACCAAACGTTAACTGAGCACCACATTGCACAATGTATAACCAAACTAAGCATGCTTGACAACTTGGAAATATAGCAATTGTATTCGTTTCTCATGTATTTTGTAAAGATAAATTTGATTTATTTCTCACATAGAAGACAATACAAAATTGCAACTTGAAGAATTGAACAACACATTTGCAGAACTAAACCAAATAGTTAATAAGTGAGGACCACACTGCACGACATATAGAACATATATATTAGAGCAACAGATTGCATGGTAAAATTAGATAGCACAATTCACTAGAATTTGTGAAGGAAAGGCAGGAGCAGCACACGCAACGGGTAAACCGAGCATGCTTAACCGGCATAGCTAGCAAATGGCAAGGTGCTCCTCCAAGATCTGGGGGTCGGCATGAATGGCAGCCATCGCGACCTCATCCGCACGTGCGGCCGCGATTTGCTTCTCTGCTGCCAAATGCTCCTTGAGATCCTAGCTATACTACGTGCACCATGGCTTAGGGCGGCGCTTATTTGGTGGAGGGGTCGGTGATTTGGGTGGAAGGTGTCGCGCTCGAGCTGGCGGTCGGGGCATGTGGGATGTGAAAGGAGGAGGAGGATGGGGGTCAGGCCGGTGTGGATTACCTGCCTGGATAGACGAGGCCGAGCAGCGTGAAGGAGGGTCGCCGGCGAGGAGGCGGCGCTGGAAGCAAGGAGTGAAGGTTTCAACTTGGAAAGGAAGGCAGAACGAGGGGAAATGTGGCTTTTGGTAAGGGGGAGGGGGCGAGGAGGTAGATATTTCCGCGGAAGCCGAAAATTTGGAATCGCTTCAGCAAAAAAACTGGCGCGCAAAGTGTCATAAGACACGGTCCCTTATTCAGAACTGTGTACGATATGTGGACATCACAAACGATTTAGATAGCTTAACCCGTGTGTGATGAGTTTGAACGTCAATAGTTTTGGTTCGAATTTCCATGGTTACAATGGTCATCCACGTCATTGCATAATTTGGGTACACAAAGGAGACTACAACACACCCACACTTCTTAATCGAGCAAGTTCATCAATTAAATAGAGCTAGCTGACCTAAACATTACTTTAACAAATTAAAGACTAGTGCTCTTAGTTAAACAAAACAAAGAGTACTACTACGGCGGTGCTCGTCGATCTCCGCCGCAGCCTCCATGTCCAGCTCGCGCCCGACGGTCTCCTGGGGAAGGGGCTCCATGGCATCCATCACACCATACTCGGCAAGCATCTCGCCATCCGCGTCCGCCATCTCTTTGGAAAAGGCCGCCACGAGCTGGGCGTGGGCAGACGTGATCTGGGCTTGGATGGGCTCCGTCGTCACAAGGTATGTGGCAGAGGAACGGACGGCTGCTTGAACGCTCACGGCGATTGCCAGCTCTTCGGCCGTGGGTTGCCGACCGTTGTCGGAGAAGCTTCATTCGATTTGTGTGGTGACCACCAGGAGCTGGGCATGGGCGTCCTCGACATGGTCGTGGGCGGCCTCCATCAGGGCTAAGGCCGCCGCTGCGGAATGGACAGCTGCTGTGCTGCTCTCTCCAGTTGCTATCCCTGAGGCAAATGTTGCCGCCGCCACCTGAGAAGCAACAGCGGCCGTTTGGGCTGCCTTTGCCGCCCAGTCGCAGATTGCGGCCGCGCTCATGCACCTTGTTAGCACGCGCATGGCGTCTGTGGCCGCGCTCTCGCCGGAGTAGGCCACCGAAGTTGCCCTCACGACGCGGGTCCACGTGCCCATCTTTCACCGGCGACGATTGAACAGTGAAATGATATTTGGGGAGCGAGCTAGTGTGCTTGAGACGCCGGCTCTGTAACCGACGCACCTTCTCGCGTAAGCCATAGGCGTACTATACACCGACGGTACTCCAGGATATTTTGTGCTGCATCTCACACGCACTACAAAAAAAAGACACATCCGTGACATTTTGGGCCGAACGAAAAAAATTCTGTCATACATATGACACTTCTATGACGATAATTGTGACAAAACCCGGTATCATCATAGATGTGGTGGGCTCCTACTTCTATGACAAAAAATCATGACAGAAAATGGGCTTTTCGTCCTGGGCGGGCCGGAGACGCAGCTGCATGACATTCTTTGGGCCGTCCATGATGGAAAAAACCGTGGTAGAAGCGAGGGGGAGGAAAATTTCGGGGAGTTCCCGGTTACGGTGGGAGGTCGGGGGCCGAGCGATGCGCGTTTCTCTCATACACGTACGCGCGTGTGTGCGAGGCGTTGGCTCTAACTGAACCCCAGCGAGGCGTTGGGCTCTAACTGAACCCGAGCGATTGCACTGCAGGCTACGCGTTACTGAACCCGAGCAATCGATCGATGGCTATTAACTGAACCCGATCGAGCGATTCCTTCGCTACTGCTGCTAACTGAAGCCGATCGATTGGATGAACAGTGAGCGTTGCGTGGGGGTTTGGATGAACAGTGAGCAGTGGCGTTGCCTCTGGATGAACAGGACCCCGTGGTGTGGAGGGCTAGATGAACAGTAGACGGTGGAGGGGTGCCCGTGAAGGGGTGGTTGAACAGGACCCCGTGGTGTGGAGGGCTGGATGAACAGTAGACGGTGGAGGGGTGGTTGAACAGTAGCCGGTGGAGTAGCGCGCGGTGGAGGCTTGATGAACAGGAGCCCGTGGAGGCTGGAGGAGGTCGACGGTAGCCCGTGGAGGCTGGAGGAGGTCAACGGTGGAGATGAACAGTATCCCGTGGAGTCCCGTTTTGCGGTACGCCACACCCCTCCCGATCAACAGGACCTCCGTTTCGACCGTAGCGCTCCAACACAAGTCCGTTTCCTCCGTTTTGCGGTACGCCACACCTCTCCTGATCAACAAGACCCCCGTTTCGACCGTAGGAGGTCCATTTCCTCCGTTTTACGGTACGCCAGACCCCTCCCGATGAACAGGATCCCGTTTCGAACGTCGCCGGTCGAACACAAGGCCGTTTCCTCCGTTTTGCGATACGCCAGGCCTCGTTTTCCATCGCCTGTTCTGTCCAAGCCCTCCCGATGAACATGACCACGCATTCCGTTCCGACCCAGTCGGTTGGCTCCCACGCGTACCGTTGCCTCCCGATGAACACGACGCATTCCGTTGCCTCCCCATGAACACGACGCATTCCGTTGCTTCCCCATGAACACGACGATGATGCTGTTTCTCCATTCCGACACAGCCATGTACACGAGCCCTGGCCGACCATGCCCGTATGTACGTACGTGGTCGTATTTTCTTTCTTGCACCCTGGCCGCTGTACGTACGTGTACATGCTACGTGCGCGCCTCTACTACGACACGTACGCGCCTCTACTACGACACGTGCGCCTCTACATCGACCAGTATATATGTACGTACACGTTCGTGACCAGAATGACAATGCTACGTACGCTTCGACCAGGTGGGTCCTAACTGTCAGGCACTTCCTTGCCTGCGAAGATGTAGCTGGTGGGTCCCAGCAGTCAGGGGGGCGAATCGTTTTTTTTTGCTCGGACGCACTTCCTGCGTGCGAAGGTGTAGCTGCTGGGTCCCAGCAGTCAGGGGGAATCGTTTTGTTTTTTTGCCCGAACGCACTTCCTTGCGTGCGAAGACGTAGTTGGTGGGTCCCAGCAGTCAGGGGGGCTAATTATTTTTTTTTTGGACGCACTTCCTTGCGTGCAAAGATGTAGCTGGTGGGTCCCAGCAGTCAGGGGGGCGAATCATGTTTTTCGGACGCACTTCCTTGCGTGCGAAGATGTAGCTGGTGGGTCCCAGCAGTCAGGGGGAACGTTTTTTTCGTGAAATACGGTGACCCGTCCGGTGGGTCCCCGCTGTCAGGTGGAGGAATAATTATTTTGCGTGTAATAAGGAGGCACTTCCTTGCTGCGGCCGTAGACCCAGCTGTCAGCCTCTCCACGTACAGTCCACGTCCGATGGAAGCCATTCCTTGACCATGTGGACCACGCCGCACCGAGAGCACCAGGGCGGTGGACGACGGTGAGGCCTAGGAAGGGGACGACGCGGAGCCAAGGAAGAAGCGGCAGTGGATGCCCACGCGTAGAGGAGTATGAGGGTTCACTCGTTCGGCTACGGTGTGAGGCTGCCGTCGCCGCAGAATAACAGGGGGTGTGGGTGCGTAGAGGGATGGCCTAGCCAGCGGTGGGAGTAGTAGGGGGCGGTGAGGCCTCCGCGGCATCACAGCCGGCCACGGACGGCAGGAGCAGGCAGCACGACCGGCGCTGCTTTGGGCGGCTGGAGCAAGAAGACCAGAGGTTGAAGAAGCACTACGGCCGTTGGATGGACATCGTACGGTCACTGGAGCTAGAATCGTTCATATATTGACTAAAGTTGACAAAGGCCTCCGTCCCAGTCAACTTAGTAGGCCCACAAGTCAGCCTCCCACCAGGGTGGGTCCCAGCTAGCAGGGGGTATTCATTTTTTTGTGCGTAATAAGGAGGCACTTCCGGTGGGTCCGAGCTGACAGCGGGGGGAACGTTTTTTTTTTGCGAAATACGGTGGCCCGTCCTATGGGTCCCAGCAGTCAGGGGGAAACGTTTTTTTCACGAAATACTGGCGGCCCGTCCGGTGGGTCCCTGCTGTCAGGTGGAGGAATAATTATTTTCCGCGTAATAAGGAGGCACTTCCTTGCGGCTGCCGTGGACCCAGCTATCAGCCTCTCCACGTACAGTACTCTTTCGATGGAAGTCGGCTATTGACCACATTGACCACGCCGCGCCGAGAGCACCACGGCTGTGGACGATGGCGAGGCCTAGGAAGGGGACGACGTGGAGCCGGGGAAGACGCGGTAGTGGAAGCCCGCGCGGAGAGGAGTACGAGGGTTCACCGGTTCGGCTGCGGTGTGAGGCTGCCGTCGCCGCAGAATAACAGGGGGTGTGGGTGAGTAGAGGGATGCCCTGGCCAGTGGTGGGAGTAGTAGGGGGCGCTGAGGCCTGCGCGGCAGCACAGCCGGCCATGGGAGGTGGGAGTAGGCGGTCCCACCGGCGCTGCTTTGGCGGCTGGAGCAAGAAGATCAGAGATTGAAGAAAGACGACGGCCGTTGGATTGACATCCAATGGTTACGTCTGCTAGAATCGTTTGTTGACGTATATAATAACTAAAAAAATCTTGCATACGCGTCAATTAAACAGGCCCACAAGTCAGACCACTCCCTCTTTTTTTAATAATTTATATATAGCCCATGGCAACTTCTTATGCAATTTATTGCAGTCGTTTTTTTGGTTGGCCAAGGCCAATTTCGCATATTTCTGTGGGTTCCAAACTATTTTTAATACCAAAATGTCGAGCTAGATTTAAAGTACTTTGAAGATATATTTAAATTAGGTTAATTCCCAGTGAAATAGGAATCTGAAAATGTGAAAAAATTCCGAAATTATAAAGTAATTGCCAATTTGTCATCTGTTTTTATATTTACAACCCATTTCATATTACTTTCAAGATTTGCACGCGTCTTGAAAGAGTTGCAGCCCATCAGGGCGTAGAAAAATAAGTAGGCCTGGATTGGGTATTCTTCAGAAAACATAAACTGGGCTCATTTTCACAAAGAAAAAATAGCTGGGCTGGTCACATGGTGAACATAAAATATAAGCCTGGGCTAGACGGGCCACAGCCCAGTTCAAACCCTGCTCCGTCTCAACAATACCATACAAAAAAATACTGCTCGAGTAGCTACGTCCCAGGTGTCAGCCGATCTTGTGCTCTTCTCTTGTCTATTGACTATATACGCTCACAATGTCGTGGGTCCCAGATGTTAGGAAAACACTAGGAGGAAGCATTTTATTTTTCCATACGCTGACATGGTGGGCCCCTACTGTCATCCTCTCCATGTACTTTTGCCGATTCCTGTTGTTTGTTGACCATGTTGACAACGCGAGAGGGCAGCGCCGCGGCGAGTGCACCAAAGCGCGCGGAGGACGTTGGCGTTAACGATTTAGGAGACGGTGGGGCGGCGATGCGTGCGCTGAGGCGCAGCCAGCCGTGGGAGGCGGAAGCAGGCGGCCCCGTCGGCGCTGGTTTGGTTTTGGCCGCTGGAGGAAGACAGGACTGAAGAAACACGACAGACTGTAAAAGCAGCAGGAGTACTTAACAACCTTAACTGAAACCAGTAGGGGCACTTAACAACCAAAGCTGAAAGCAGTATGAGTACTTATACAGGTTCAACCGTACAAAGCACGCCTCAAACAATGCTACTTTGCCTACAGTTAACCAAGGGTGAGGCCGCCAAGCCCCAGGACAAGGCCCAGGCGCCACCCCGCGCATCCACAACCTTCTGAAAGTGGCTTCATCTCGCAACATGGTCAATAAACAGGATATTTGCTTTAGAGCCATGGAAAAGCATGAACATAATCTTCTGTCCTATTCTCCAATATGGACGGGCCTTCATTATTTGAGACCACCCATGAATAAGTATCTTTTCACCTCCAAGGGGAATTGAGTAGGTCGACATAAACATCATGTTGTGACCAAGCGCAAGTCTGACCCGACCATGGTCAGGCATCTGTATAGGAACAATAGAACTCGGCAGTTCCTGTTTCAAGAAGATCACAGCTGTAAAACTGTGTATAAGCAATAGTTTATGAACAACATATATAACAGAAAATAGCTCGTACCATAAGTTTCTCGACATAGTTGGACCTGTTCAACAAGTGCAGCAGTGGCACACATATCCCACGTGGCCTTCCACCATTGAAACGCCCCCACAAGGACCTCAAGATCATCAATAAAGTGTAGGAACTTGTGGATGTCGATCCAGTCAACTTCAGTGCCATTAGTAACAGCCGAATTATTACAGAGTAACAAACGAGCAGACTGCTTAACTCTGAAAAAACCTACACATGCCACCAATTATAAGAAAATATTAGTTAGAAGTAGCATCTTCGTGAGAGATTCGTTGCTACTTCTAAAGTTAAATTGTGATTAGTTAGACAGAATAGGTGGATTAAGAAGTAATCGAGGCAACAAGCAAGAACCAGATGCAAAACTAACATGGATGAACAATTGGAACAACGTCGGGGTGGAAGATCACAGTGAAGATGAGACCAGGTTCTGCTATTTCCATCAACATTCGTGCGCCAACTTTCAATCCGTAACACTTGAGAAAGTTTATCCAAGTTCGGCCATAAAAAAAGCAGCGATCTTCTTGGTTCATGAACCCAACTTGGAACTTATATCCATGGCTTGTCTTCACTGTGACAATTAAACTAGTGTATTCAGTTATGGCAAGGCCGAGCATCTTGAGTACATGTGTTCTGGCAGAGCAAATAATACACTGCAGGAAAAATAATATGAGAACACAGCATGTTCAAAAAACCCCCACCCTCCCAGATAGAAAAGAGGATTCTAGGAACATACTGTGCGCGTTTCAAAATGTTGTGTTAGGATGAGAAGGAACAAGTGTGGCGTCTCGCCGAGGGCGCAGAAACCTGTAGGGTACTCGCACTTTGGGCACTGCAAATGAAACACACTATATTCAGTAGGAAGAAAAATGCATCAACGGCGGCGGCTGCCATCCTAGGATTACCTGCGACCAAGGGACTTGGATTTATCGGGGATGGATGAAGAATTCGTACCTGGTTCTCCATGAGAAAACCCTGTGCAATCACCGAGAGGGGGTTTTCTCTGAACAAGCAGACGAGGGAGAGGGGGATTCAGGCCCAGTGAAATATTGCCGCTTCGTCCGTCCAGCTTACTGCTAAAGCTGGAAAGGGGGGGTTGTGATTTGACGGCTCATTGGGCATTACTGCGGCGCTACGACCGGGGTGTGTCTACCGTGAAGTTGTGCACTCTAATTTGTGCATATGGCACGTGGACCCCGTGGCCGGTTGCCCCACATATCAGCGAAAGGAAGTAGAAAGACAGGAGTAACTAGTTACACATAAATATATTTTTGACAGAGAGATACTCCCTCTGTAAAGAAATATACAAATCTTTTATATCACATGCTCACCTTGCCGAGAAATATACTCCCTCTGCAACGCACGGGCATTATGGGGGTTCAGCTTTTTTTATGGGGGTTCAGCTGAGAATATAATACTCAGATAGGCTCATGGTTCTGGACTTTGGGCCGCAGGCCGACCCTGCATGTTTGGGGGCCCATGTGTTCTACCTCAGCGCTTTTCATATTGCAAGCGATCGGTACGGCGCTGGCTTTAAATGCTGTCGCAAGGCGAATACACAAAATTGAATAAAGCACGATAGCTGTTGGAATGAAATCGAACGACAGTTCCTAACCAGCAATCAGAGTTGCAATTCTATCAATGATATACCATGTGATAAATAATGCTGTCGTACTACTTATACACACAGGACACTTGTTTCACCATGCCAGATTATTACATCAAAATCTCTCAGAGGATAGATCAGTTCGGCAGTTGCGTGCTGCTACTGAAGAATTTCAAAGTTGATTTGGACCAGCTCTCCTTGCCGAGAAAGTTCGATTTTGACATCATCCCCTACCGCAAGATATGATTTAGATTTGAACCTTGACCATCCTTTAGCATCAATCATCATGCGACCATCCTTTGTACTTACGGTATATTGAGCAGGTTCATTCACACCAAGGCTGCGCATGGTAAGAGAAACTTGGCCGCGATCGCCCGGATTGTTGAACGACTCCCTCGTTGCTCTAGGAATTCTCTGTTTGCAAACAAGAAGACATACCCAAACAGTTAGATCAACACAGTGAATCATGTGAAACAACATGGAAAGAAAAAAGAACGAAGCACTTGGGCGGCCAATGCTTACCAAGAAGGTGGACATGTCGGTTTTTGTAAGGACTTTGGTATATGAAGTGCGAACTGCAGCCCAGTTTGTTGCCGGTGCAACTGCACAGGCCGAAGCAGATGCAAGTGCAAGTGTTGGTGCAGGTGCCGAAGCCGCTACTGCTGCCGGAGATGGTGCTCCATATAGAGTTGGTGCCGGTGTCGGAGCAGGTGCTGGTGTCGATGCCTGATCCTTCGGTAGATCAGACTGATCCGTTGACGCGGTCGGTGCCCAATCCTCAGCTGGATCAGACTGAGTTGTTGCCACTGTCAGTGCTAGAGCAACTGCTGGTGCTCGATCTGTGCGAGACAGTGGCGATCGTGTCTGGTCTGCTATGATCAGCTTTCTAACTTGACTAGGACCCGTGACCGTGATCCAGTTTTTTTATTCATTTCTTTTAAACGCGAGAAGGACTAATTGTGGCGTTTTTGTTAAACCAAACTGCAGTTCATCATAGGGATTCAGCTTGTACTCAGACAACAGACTGATCCAATTTTTTCCAGTAATATAAGTGATGGACAGTGCCTTCGTTACTGACACGACATAAGAAGTGAAACCTGCAAAAATAGCCATCGTAGAGCAAACCAAACAGTTTATTCTGTGATGAATGTCACATGGCAAAACCTGCATTGTAAAATTGCAGGAAAAGAAAGAAAACATGACATTAAATCAACAAGATTTAGACAGTAAATCAATAAGATTTACTTGATGTGACATGAGTGGATCCTTACCAGGAAATCACTATGTTGAAGTACTAAACAGAAGATTGATCGTCCAACTACGCGTGGCATGCAGGGGCCCCGCCTACTCCCACAAGCAGGACAGTCCAAAGGTCGTGACAAATCATATGGACCGAACATCCATGGGACTGGAAATCCTGGTGGGTGTGATAAACCCTGCAATTCATACAGATATTGGAGTGTAACCATAATTGATAAACCGTCCTCACAAAAAATATGATCTGGATACTTCAAAATATACAGACTGAATTGAGTGGACAGACATTAACATAGACATTAACATAGACCGTTCACACACCAAAAGCGGCAGTACTAATAAACAATACAGGGTTCACAAACACAAATCAAGTACTGAACAATAGTACTTACTACAGACAAGCAAAGTTGCGCTAACTAAATTCTGCAGACTATTTCTTGCCACCGACCTACGGGATGAACCCCGCATAACTGACTAGGCCATGGACTTCTTGTGAGATGTCTACATGCACCATCACCATCTTGTCAACCTTGGAGAACCTAACAGAGTGGTCTTTCCACTCATAAACATGATGATGAAGACAGGCCGCATCAGATTTGTTGGGAAGCTTTACAAGAACCACACCCTTCGTAATCGAAGGCACAGCCAGGAAATTGTTGTGGTCAAGTACAGCCTCGAGAACACGCCTGACAACAATGCTACAGGAAAACACTAGTTCAGGACACGTGGCGACAAGGACACAGCAGCTGGATAGTTCAGTAGTAGAACTCATCATCAGGTCTTCCAGTTCACACAGCATGACTTTGAGAACTTCATCTCCACCGCGGACCTGGTTCTAATTCAAACAGAAACCATATTTTATTACTACCTCCATTCAGAAATATAAGATGATTTTTGATATTATACTCCATATATGACTACATATACGCACAGAAATGAGTGAACAAAGACACTAGAACATGTCTTCAAAGGCATGAGAGCAGAGGGATTACATGCAATATCCATAACACAAGTTACTGAGGCAAATATACCCTCTTAAAAGGTAGCATTGATGTTCATAAAGTACTCCCTCCGTCCCAAAATTCTTTTCTTAGATTTGTCTAGATACGGATGTATCAAGTCACATTTTAGTATTAGAGACATCCGTATCTAGACAAATCTAAGACAAGAAACTTGGGACAGAGGGAGTAGTTGAAAGTAATCTATAAGAAATCAGTGTCAACCTCTCGCATGTTTTGGTCAAAAGAGGAATTTAGAACCGTCATTTGGCACACTAAAATCACATGCAAGATCACCCAGAAAGTTGTACTACCAGTACTAGTACTGCGTGTTAGATGAAAAAACACGATCAAGATCGAGAAAGAGATCGTCAACAAGAGACATTACCTGGACTTGCTTAATGAGGGATCCCGGAGAGGGGGGCTTGGACAGGGCGATGGCTTTGAGCTTGTCTGCGGTAGTCTCGGTGGGGTGCTTGCGCTTCTTCGTACCATGAGCCTCGATGGTTTTGGCCAGAGCCATAGACATCACGTCGTAAGAGTGGAAACACGGCAGCCACTTGAACATACATAGTGCTCCTACTACTAGGCATGTGCAGTGGTTCATACGTCAGTACTACACAATCTTGTTGCTAGTGTGGTAAGATATGACGATAACAAATGATGTTGTGCGCATGTCAACTACTCCTATATGTAACATAGTACCGCTTTTTCGACTGTCCGGTCGAGAATGAACGGTGAGATCAATGTTAACAGAACTAGGTCCACGGCGCATGGAGAGTACGGTGCTACAGTACTCCACGAAACATGAACCATATGAAGCACGAATAGTGTTAGGCAGGGTGTATGAAGGGTGCACGGGATGGGAGCAAAAGTTCCCTTCTCGGCCCACTTTTGGGTGTTTGGCAGAGTGCATGAAGGGTGCATGAGTCCACACTAGTAGGTTGACAAAAATACACGAAGAGGAAACAACTATATTGAGATGAGAATGCAACCAAACACACCCACATGCTTTGTGCTACAGTGACTGATCTGCACCGTCTGAGTTTGATCCAACGGTCATGTTGCGCCGAGACATGGACATGCCCATGCAGAGGGCGCCTAAACACCACCAAAGTCCCTCTACTTCTCGAGGCGCACGACGTTGGTGATGCAGGGTGCAACCGCCCGCAGAGCCCGCTCCCGGTCGACGGGAGCCAGCTCGTCAAAGACGGCGTCCAATGGCACGAATGGATTTCGGTGACGGAGCCCTAAAAGGATTCGCCCGGCAACGGCGACGGCAGCCCACAACCCCTCCTTGTCCAGCTCAGCCCCCACCATCGCGCGGAGACAGCTCAGCTCCTCGGAGATATAGGTGAAGAAGGAGACCAGGTCAGGAAGCCGCAGCTCGTTGAAGTCGACCGGGTTGTCGAACGGGTTTAGCCCGATGGCCGGCATCATCGCGCTGGCACGACGGTAGGCATCGCGCAGCCGCAACACGTGCGTGGCAACTTGGTTCACCAAGTAGCTGAGGTGATCCTGGACCTCATCACGATCGGCCCGCTCACGCTCCAGCCGGCTCCCCTGACGGCCTATCGTATCTCCCGCTTTCTGCAGGAACACCGCCGACGCCTCGAGCATCTTTGTGGTGGACGCCTGCCGCTTTTGAAGCTCCGTGAACTCCCGCACATAACGGAGGAGCATGGCACTCCTCTCCTCCTTGAGCTCACGGAGCTCCACGTCCTTGGCCCTGAGCTCCGCATCCTTGGCATGGAGCTCCTGTGTCAGGCGCCTCACCTCGGACTCTGTGATCTGCTGCGCCGCCATGGCACTAGGTAGAAGCAATGGGGAGAGGAAGCAAAGGGGGCGAAACGGCTGAAAGGCAATGCAATCTACGGGAAGGCGGAGGGAGCGGGGAATCTTTTGGTTTTCACCACGGTAAAACACCAGTCGACGACTTCTCACATCAGGGAGCAGTGGGTTTTTACAGGCGGAGTCATCGTGACTAATTGCTGCCGCGCCTGCTCCCGTCAATCAAAAAATTAAAAATCCTGCCGCGCCTGCTCCCGTCAATCAAAAAATTAAAAATCCTGCTGCACCCAAACACCAGAGCAATGCCGCGGTGGATATTTAAATTTACCTGCCGGCAAGTAGATAAAAAAAGGGGTGAAAAACAAATGTGGCGGCGGCCTAGCTAATCGGTCGAACTAGCCCAACTAGCTAGCCCCCGTGCTTCACTGATGTACTCGGCGGGAAAGGTGGTCTTTCGTGATTTGACGACTCATTTACTTGCTTCGGCGCTACGACCGAGGAGGACACAGAAAACGCGCGGTAGGGCGTCCCACGTCAGGAAGAATATATGCGTGCACCACCCGGGAGGATCCCGAAACCGCGCGGTAGGGTGTGCCACGTCTCGGTACGGAGGAAAAATGTGTGTGTAAAAATATATTGTATCAGACGTAGTACCTATGGTTCGACCTCGGGACCCAGCCAGTCGGTCGAAAACACCCCACTAGCCACACAGCTTCATCATGCAAACGTGGCACGCAGGATAGATGTGGTTAGCTCCGTCTGGACCAGCCACAACGTCTCTTGTTCTAGGCGATTCTTCTATTTTCCAAGATTTTTTTAGTTGTAATAACACCACGGCAAGCTAGCGCCGCTCTTCGTGTGTGCCCGTGCAAAGGTTAGACGATGGAGAGAAGAGAGATTGAGATCGCAGACCTGGGACCCACCAGTAAGTGAGACAACAGTCATGCACGTGTTGACGAGGCACTCCCTCTACTCTACTCAACGCAAGTACTGTATAAAATCAAGTTATGGGACAAAGCCAACAACCATTCATTTTTTCAGGCTATCGACTTACGCTTTGTAGTCCAGGTTGCCAGTTCGAATCTCGTCTTTCAGATTTGTTAGTTTTAGGTCCAAATTTGATTAATGTCAAGTGGGACCCCCGTGTGTGCTTCCGATATTTCAGTGTAGGATGGTTTTTTTGAACAAACACTTTGCATGGTTAGACAAGTAACGGCACGAGTTACACGTATTTTGCAAGTTTACGAACAAAAATGACAGTGGCATAGAATATCACATCCACTCCGCAGCTTAGATACTATGGTGATACGAGTTTTTACACCGTTGGAAGTGATATCCAATGGCTTGGGAGTAGTCTTTGTAATTATGCGCAATCCTCTCTCTTCCTCTCCGAATCTCCTGTCGTCTACCTCCAACTAGCCTGACCTAAACGTACGCCATGCCGCATCACGATGGTCTGCCCTTAGTGTTCCAGTTTCCTGAGGAAGACACCTAGCCGGAGTCTCAAGAACATAAGGCGCTTTGGGACGAGCTTGAACTGGCCTTGCGGGAAGACGTCGCACCTGTCCCCGCTCCCGTTTCGGCTCCCGTCGCCCCGACTGCACCAGCGCCCATCTCCGTGGCATTGATGGGCTGGGAGCCACACATTGTCGCCGAGCTTGATCCCACGGGGTTCCACGAGGTCCCTGCCGACTTTCACGCGCCCGTGCACCTGCCAGCGCCTGCGCGTGCACTGACGCGCACGCCCGTGCCGGTGCCCGTGCACCTGCCAGCGCATGCGCCTGCGCGTGCACTGACGTGCGCGCCCGTGCCGATGGCCGTGCACACGAATATCTCCGCCGCACCGTTGACAGCGCCTGTCCCCACGCGGGTGCCAGTGCCCCCCTCAGCGGCATGGATGGCCGTCGTCGACCGCTTCCTTGCACCAACGCCAGTCGCCTCCTCCCGCCAGTTGACTCGCTCCAAAGTCCAGAACATTTTGGCCTTCCTTGAAGCTAGGCTAACGTCCAGGAGTACGCCAACAACGGCGCAAGACGTCGCCGTCGCCGTCGGTCAGTGGCCCGACGACACACAGAGCACGGCAGAGGAGCCGCTTCCCACCGCAAGACGCCGCCGCCGCCGCCGCGTAATCTAAATTTGCCATGAAAAACGTTCGGATTGCCATGCTTAAAAATCTGAACGTTTATCATTTCCGTTTATTTTATATCGATCGTCGTATAATTTAAAGTCGGAGTCAGACTGAACGAAATGTATGGTTTGATCGATTGAATGTTCTGCTAGAGTCGCATCAAATTAAATATAAAACGTCATCAAGCCACATGTATTCCTTGTCATCCAACGACCTAGACTGCTTCAATGTCGAGCGCTCAACACGTTTAGCGTGCAGTTAATTTCATGCCAAAAATAGTGCTAATCACATGACAACACGCAAATAATATCCTAGTAGTTAATATTCGCATGCACTTAATATACTTCCAAATTAACGTGCATTGCACGTACACACTGACTAGTGCTGCTAGTACGTGAAACTGGTGCCGTGACTTGTGAACACGTCCAGATATGGTCAACGGCAACATCGCCAGCGAGTTCTTCCTGTTTGCCTGTGCGTCTAAACGCAGAAGGGGAGGAGAGAGAGAGAGCACACATGGAACCCACCAGTAAGTGAAGGCGAATATTACTAAAAATAATATTACATGTTATCCATTAATTAGGCTGTGGTAATATAAAAACATTATGTGAACAAAGGGGGTACAACAAACATTGCTATTCTACGTATGTTGCCTATTGACGTGCGGCTTGAAGGCCCGGTCGCATGTTCGATCCTCGTCCTTTATTTTTTAATTTGTATATGGGTCCAAATTTGTTTCATGACATGTGGGCCCCTCGGTGTGTAGTTTGTAGCACTTTAATTTGTGGGTCGAAATTTGCTCCATTCCAAGTGGACTATCGGTGTGTAGTTTTGTTGATTATTTATAATAATTAAAGAGAACAACATAGTTTTTCAATAATACCATGGTGCGACGTTGAAGGCAAGAAAGGACGTGCGAGAGAGCGATGACCGAGCCAGAGGGAAATCAACTAGGGGAGTTGCGTGGGTTGCAACGGTGTTTGGAGTAGTTGTGGGCCAAATGCTACGAAAACATAATCTAAACCGACCGGAATAAATGCCTACACAAATTAATCCAAGGTTGGAGTGCCCCTCGCAATGTAAATAGCTCCGGCTTTGCGAGGGATGGAGAGGTAGTAGCTTCAATGCGTGGAAGATACGGTGTGAGAAAGCGAGGTAAATCGAGAGACATATAGATAGAGAGACAAAGTGAGTGTGGTCCGACATTCATTGAACAAATATATATGCTCTGGAGAGATATTGTCTAATTGAGCTTTTTGGCAAGGGTGAGGGCTGTAAGATAGAGCTTGAGAGATGATCCAGTCACAGACGTGTAGATATATTTTGTGCGTGGGAGGAAGCAAGGTCAACCGATCACATAGGGTCGCCGTGCGATCGAAAGAGTGAGACGGGTTGGAGAGAGTGACCTAGATAGACGATGTGCGTGAGAGAGTATACAATGTGAATAGGTCGAATTGGGCTCAAACATGGTGATATATCGTTTTTGTCCGAGAAAGAGCGAGGTCAATCGAGACATACGGAGAGAGAGAGAGAGAGAGAGAGAGAGAGATTGAGTGAGCGTTGCCCACCATGAGGTCGAAAGAGTGGCGGCGGCTTGGATGGACTGACCTAGATAGACAATCTGCGTGAGAGAGTATAGAGTGTGTCAATCGAGGCCCAAACAGGGAGATATATCATTTGTGTGTGAAAGAAAACGAGGTTAAACGAGACTCAGATAAAGAGAGCGAGATTGAGCGAGTGTGGCCCGCCGTGCGGAAGAAAGAGTGAGACAGTCTCGAGGGAGTGACCTAGGTATACAACGTGCGTGCGTGCGCACGAGAGGTTGGGGGCGCTAGATAGGCAATGCATGTATTTAGCGCGAGAGGGTGAGAGGGAGAGGGGGGAGAGAGAGAGCTCGGCATGGGGTGCAATGGCGGGTGTGTGAGGTAAATACATTTGGTAACAGAGTGGAAAAAGGGGTTGTGTAGTTGAGAGACTTAGAGATCGAAACATGGAGAGAAAGAATGAATGTGTGTTGGAAACCGATAGCTTCCTAAGGTGGTTAGGAGAGGAAGATTGACCGGTACAGGAAGTATGTAGCGTTTGTGCGGGGGGGGGGCTAAAAACAACATTTGAATGTACATAGTACGAGACTTAATATCGATGTTTCAATTCGGTGTACATTGTAAGATTTGAACCGAGGACCAGGCATACGGGTAATTATTTCGAATTCGTGCCATACTAAGTTTCGAAAAGTTGGCATTGACTCAGTTTGTTGTGCTATTTTGTAGGTCATATGTTTGAATCCATCCAAAAGTTTTCTCACTACCATGGTGTTCATCATATACATACGAATTTGTATTAAAAAGTAGTGTGGATACAGTGAAATGCGAAATCCACGTTAGAATTGGAGATCGCTACGTGACACACACTCTAATTCAAATAACTAACTACGTGACACACACTCTAATTCAAATAACTAATTATGTGACACACACTCTAATCCACGTTAGCGTGGTACTGTTTCAATTTTTTTTTCAAATAACTCCTCATTAATTAATTTATAGTACTCCCTCTGTTCACTTTTATAAGACCTTGAAGACATTTCAGACAATGTGCAAAACAGTTCATTTTAAGTTGTCTGAAATGACTTACAAAAGTGAACGGATGGAGTATCTCGTTTCGAATGACTAATTATTGCAAGGAAAACACGGGCATGGTAATACATACAGATTCGTTTGCAAATGAAAGAAGATTCGTTTGCATTCTCAAAAGTAGGCGCACCAGGCAAACCAGGGTCGTGTCGGGGTGGACGCTGCTTCGGTGCCTTAAAGGCAACTGCCTTTGGGTCACTGACATGTGGGTCAGCCACCTGTTGGGCCCACATGTCATGGACACAAAGGCAGGTGCCTTAAGGCACCGAAGCATAGTCCTGTCGGGGTGGTCGCGTGTGTCGGACGGACGCGTAGCACCCAGCCACCCACACCCCCCCCCCCCCCCCCAAAAAAGGAAGACGACAATATAAGTTCGCGCTTCCACGTTTTGGATTGAAATATCTGGTGGCCCCAATTCCAGCCCTGAAAGATCGTGGATGTCGCCTAGAGGGGGGTGAATAGGCGCTTTAAAATACTTACGGTTTAGGCTTGAGCAAATGCGGAATAAACCTAACGGTTAATTTGACAAGCACAAAACCTAAAACAACTAGGCTCACCTATGTGCACCAACAACTTATGCTAAGCAAGGAAAACAACTAAGTGATAGCAAGATATATGACAAGAAACAATATGGCTATCACAAAGTAAAGTGCATAAGTAAAGGGCTCAGGTAAGAGATAACCGAGGCACGTGGAGATGATGATGTATCCCGTAGTTCACACCCTTGCGGATGCTAATCTTCGTTTGGAGCGGTGTGGAGGCACGATGCTCCCCAAGAAGCCACTAGGGCCACCGTAATCTCCTCACGCCCTCGCACAATGCAAGATGCCGTGATTCCACTAAGGGACCCTTGAGGGCGGTCACCGAACCCGTACAAATGGCAACCCTTGGGGGCAGTCACCGAACCCGTACACTTTGGCAACCCTTGGGGGCGGTCACCGGATCCCGTCAAATTGCTCGGGGCGATCTCCACAACCTAATTGGAGACCCCGACGCTTGCCCGGAGCTTTACACCACAATGATTGAGCTTTGAACACCACCAACCGTCTAGGGCGCCCAAGCACCCAAGAGGAACAAGCTCAAGGGTACCAAGCACCCAAGAGTAATAAGCTTCTCAACTTGTAACTTCCACGTATCACTGTGGAAAACTCAAATCGATGCACCAAATGCAATGGCAAGGACACACGGAGTGCCCAAGTCCTTCTCTCTCAAATCCCACTGAAGCAACTAGTGCTAGGGAGGAAAATGAGAGGAAGAACAAGAAGGAGAACACCAAGAACTCCAAGATCTAGATCCGAGGGGTTCCCCTCACATAGAGGAGAAAGTGATTGGTGGAAATGTGGATCTAGATCTCCTCTCTCTTTTCCCTCAAAAACTAGCAAGAATCCATGGAGGGGTTGAGAGTTAGCAAGCTCGAAGAAGGTCAACAATGGGGGAAGAACACGAGCTCAAAGGATGAGGTTCATTGGGGAAGAAGACCTCCTTATATAGTGGGGGGAACAATCCAACCGTTACCCCCACTTCAGCCCCGCAGAGAGCGGTACTACCGCTTGGCCAGCGGTACTACCGCTTGCCCCTATAAGCGGTACTACCGCTCCCCCTCGCGGTACTGCCACTGGTCCCAGAGCGGTACTACCGCGGTGGCAGGGCGGTACTACCGCATACGAGCGGTACAATGGCCCCCACTGCCGTGCCCAGTACCGTAAAACCCGACACGAAAAAGACCCCTCGAATCGAGGCGGTACTAGCACGAGACCGCAGCGGTACTACGGCTGGGGGCTACCAGCGGTACTACCGCTTGTAGCACCCAAGCGGTACTACCGCTCCGGCCCGCGCTACTACCGCTAGGAAACCAAAACTGCCATAACTTCTGCATATGAGCTCCGAATTGAGCAAACTCAAGCTTGTTGGTTATAGTAAGAAGAGGCAGGGGAGGTATGCCAACAAATAGAGGAGTGAAACCTCCAACCGAGAAGAACTGGCATAACCTCCAACATCGAAAACATCATAGAAGATGCGAGTGAACTCCGTTTTCGATGAACTCGAGCTTGTCATCAAGATGACCATAAGCTCCAAAACTCACAAAGAGAAGAACCAAACAAGAACCAATAAAGATGATGCAAGGATGCAATGGTTTGAGCTCTCTATGAACGATACGATCAAGCTACTCATCGAGAGCCCCCCTTGATAGTACGGCAATCGATCCTATAACCCGATCTCCCACCTACCATCATGAGACCGGTAAAATAGAAAACCTATCAAGAGCAAACCTTTACCTTGCACATGGTCCACTTGAGCTAGATGATGACGATCTTGACTCCCTCAAGTTGGACCACCTTTCTTGGTTGCGTTGGCTCGATGAAGACTAGTTGATTGCTCCCCCATGCTCCACTATGGGTGAGCCACTCTTCCGCACATCTTCACAAGTCCATTGTCCCCACAATGGACGGCAAGCTTCAAGCATTTGATCTCTTCATGATGCTTCACTTGAACTTGCATACCGCAACATCTTCACAAGTCCATTGTCACCACAATGGACGGAAAGCTTCAAGAATTTGATCTCTTCATGATGCTTCACTTGAACTTGCACACCGCAACCTAACCCCACAAAGAACTCTCACGAAGATCATGGGTGAGTACACAAAGCGTAATTGACAATGCTCACCACACCATGGGATCGCTTGATCCCTCTCGGTACATCTTGTGCGCTTTGTGTGTTGATCAACTTGATTCACTCTTGACTTAGTCTTGATCAACCTTGACTCTTTCCAACTCTCTTCATTTGGATGATGTCTTGAAGGTAAACATGAATGTTCACACAATCTTCTTCTCCGAGACATGCTTGCAATAAGCTCAACTCTCACATGACCAATCTTTGGATAATTCCTTAATAACACCTTGGTCACCACATAAACTCCTTGAAACCAACACATGAACTTCAAGAAATGCCTATGGACAAATCCTTCAAATATAACTTAAGGCAACCATTAGTCCATAGAGATTGTCATCAATTACCAAAACCAAACATGGGGGCACCGCATGTTCTTTCAAGCCCTGCAAAATCTCTCTTCTCCACCGTCCCCTTCCGCGCCCAGATTGCTCAAATCCCTAATTCACCGCCAACCCTCGAATCGCCCCTCGTCTCGTCTCTTTCCCCACCGTTCCCCACCTCTGTGCCGGACGACGACGACGAAGACGACGGTCGCGCTTCACCACCGCACCGGAGCTACCTCATCTACGCCCTCGTCCACCGCACCGGATGGTCCACCGACAACGTCGGCCGCCGCAACCGACGTGCCTCACAGACACCGAGTTCCACCGCATCAGGTGCGCTTCACCGACGTCGTCTCCCAGCTCACCGGGGCTACTTCACCGAGCACATCGTCGCACCTCCGCCCCCCGAGGCCGTTGGGGCTTCACCAACGGTCTCGTACACCGCATCGTAGCGCTCCGCTGCCACTCAAGATCTGCATCCGTGCGCGGCCAGCCAACGCCAATGCATCACCCTCAACGGCTCTGAAGTGACTCGCACTCTAGCTAGGCGAGCATGCCCAAACGCCGGCCCGAACTAGGTATCCACACATCACTCCCTTGTGCACTGTTCCGACGATGTTTGGATATCCTTTCACTGCTCTCTTAGCTTACACGCCTATGCAACTCTGACTTTAAGTCTTATTTCTTCTGGAAATATCATCTGAAACAAGCAAATCCATTTTTTAGCGAAGCATGACGGCGCTACGGGATCTGGTACACATCCTGCACACCCATATAACCTTGTAAGTATCTGTCCTCCGGTACAACATCAAGGTCGATTCCTCTTATTTGATCAACCATTCGCTGTGTCAAAAATGCAGAGGGGGATGCAAGGAGCACAAGGCCTGCACATCCAAGCAAGTGGTAACATGGACTTGTACATGGAACATCCCAAGCGCAAGCAGAGCTGCAGTGAGCCTGTACAACGAGCTAGCGTAAGTCCCTGCATTTTATTTAATTCGTACTGGCATTCGTGTATGATTTGTGTGCAGTGGCTGATCCACGAATTCAAGTTACCAGGGGCGAACATTTAACTTAAAAAATACGAAGGCACTTGCACTCCGGAAATCAACATAACTTGAGAAATGTGAAGCTACATGCACTTTGAAAACCAGCTAATGATCCAAAGTAGTTCATATTATAAACACTAAATGATGCAAGCACCAAAAAACACAAAATGCAACATGGTGTACAAGGACTACAAACATGGTCTGTACCTGCTTGAATTATTCGTTCTCTGGCTGAAAATATCGAAGTGTAATTGCACGTATAACCAGTGCGCAAACTGCATATCAATATATCTATCCTGCACAAGTATGCCAATAGTTTCAAACAACAGAATAGAAAAGTATTTATGCTATGTTGTCATGATATGGGGACTTTCTGGTAGATGGCCTCGACGTTTCCTCAAGCTATGAAAATGCACTATAATTGGCTTGTCATCAATGCCTGCAAATCTTTGTCTCTATCGACATAGTAGATCATCATTAGACACTAAATCCTTCAATGAGCTTGCAAAATGCTTGCATTAGATCCCTCATTAGACACTATATGTTCATCACCAGGAGCATGTAAAATGTTTGCATCAAATCCTTCATTAGCAGTCTGTTCATTAGACACTTCAGGCTCAAGAACAACATGACCTTGTATGTTTGCACCGGAAACTTGATTAGATACATCAGATTCAGTCAGTTCAGTATTGATTGGGGGAGTTATAAAATAAGTAGAAATTGGTTTCATTTTCTCATAGATTCCCTACATACAAGCAGTTTTACAACACCGTCAGGTTTAACTATTGGCCAGAAATTGAAGAGTTGAATTAGATATAATCAGGGATGTGATCTACCTGCTCGTTGCGCATGCTACTCTTGCAAGCTGTGACTGTCCGTTTGCGCAAGCTCGATGCCATGCCCGTGATGCCGCCGCTGCCTCCCACGCAGGCTACACCCAGGGTTGGATCTTCATCTTCTTGTCCTTCCGTTCGCTTGAAGCCCGGCGACTGCCCTCCAACGAGGGCGCGAGGAAGTGCTGTGTCGGTCTGTCCAGCGGCGGCTAGGTTAGGAGTGAACCAGACTGGAGGCTGGAGCTAATGAATTGGGATTTTTCCTGCTGTCGATCGATATGGGAGGCGCTCTTTTGGGCCGCGAGCCTGCTATAGGGCCTGCCTTGCACTTATGTTATTGGCCCATCCAAATTGAAACATTTTTCTTCATTTTTTACATTGTCTGCTCGTGCGTTGGGACGAACAAAACTAGCGTGGGCCAACCTGGACGACTCAAACTAGGTGCACACTTTCCAGCCACCTGAGGCGGCCGCCCATACCAGCCCCTATGGTGGCGTCGCCCCTTTTTGCGTGTATGATTGGATAGTGAAAAATATTCCAGTGGCGCTTTTGATTTACCCACAGAATGGTTGAATTGCTTGTTTCTATGAACTGAGTTCGCCAATAATGTGAAGGATGCCAGTCTTTTCATCCTATTATAGATTGCTTAGATCTCGATATGCCAAAAGTAATCGCATGAAATATACAGTAAAAGCCAGTGTGATGTGTTTGGCTACAACTAGTCTGACTACACGTCCTCATCTAACATATCAAGGACGCACCATCTTACCAGATTAACCATTCGACTTACCCATGCAGTGTGGGAAGAAAGAAGTATTGGGACTGCGTATCCAAGCAATTGATGCCATGGACTCCTTCGTACAACCTTGTAAGCGAAAAAGAAGTTGCAGTGTGCCTGTACAAAGAACTAGCATAAGTTCAGTTACCTGCTTCTCGGAATTTTAGTTAGCCACTTATTGCAAAATTGTTCAATTACGTTGCTTGGCTTAATTTAGTTTGCTACTGATTACATAATGGCACAGCCTGTTAATCATATTGTAGACTGCGCCTATCTATGTGTTTGATACTTACTGTTAAGAATTACCTGTTTGCCTTAACTTAAATATCTACTTGTTTGTTTAACTGCTTTGCTGCTGCAACAGCGGGTTACAATGATGTTCATAACTACTTTTCAGCATCCAATTGAAACTCTTTAATTCCTTGTTTGTTTAACTGGTTTGCTGTTATAACTCCCAGTTGAGATGTTTTGCTAACTTCAACTTTTCTGAATCCAATCGGAACTTTAATGGCAAAACAGGTTAGCCCAAGATCAAAGAGCGAGGTCCCCATGGACGTTGCATCATCCCACAGCAGTGGCACCGGCCCAATCGTGCATTATGAATTGCCAACTGCTGATGCTCTAGAGGCTAAACTAGTGGTAGAAAGAGATTCTGCTTCTGCACTTAGAGATGAAGTTGACATGTTGAGGAAGCAAACAGCACAATCACAAGCAGTACTCAAGACAACCATTAAATATTTGGTGGATTTCAAAATGAAGCAAGCTGAGACTGACCAGATTGTTAAGGTCCTGAAGGAAAAAAGGAAATTAAATTCCTACTTGGTAAATCATAGGTGAAATGTTCTTTCCATAGTTGAATAACCTTTGTGTTGTCTGTTCATGTAATCAATCAAACCATTTGTTTTAGAGATCATGTAATAATTGTTTTTTTTGTTTTTTGGTTTGTAATTTTATTTGAGCACAAGTCTGTATTAATTGATAAGACTCGGAGACATTTCATTTGGATTGCTATGCCAGACCTACAAATATGCCAATCGGGCTGAATGTGCATTCAACAATAGTAGTAGTATAGATGGACCATAAGTGGCACGCATCGGAAAGGGCCAAGGAAAGGGCCAAGATGCTGGCTAAAAAAGGATGCTGTTGTAGCCAAAAAAAGTACAGCGGCCTGGCTTATGTATGTTAGTTGATATTATTGATCCATATACTCTATAAGTGTTTATATGTCTGTTAGTTCTGTACATTCTTGGTTGATTGACTCGGTATTTGAATCTTGATACATCGCTTGTGTACATATCTAAATGGGAGTACACATTATGCTGCATGTGACATTTGAGTTGGACATGAAGTGTTCCAAATATTCGAATTCACCTTAAACTGGATTCTAGTTTCTGAATTTGAGTATCGGCATTTGTAAACCATATTCATATATGACAGTGGAATACATATTTGTCGTCCTTTTGAAGATATATAAAAACACATAGAATGATTTATAAAGATTCATATAGGAATACAAAATGGATTCGAATTTAGTTGCCAGGGTAAACGTGGATGCTTATTGTCCCAAAATTCGAAAGAAGCAGCAAAATGTCCACTCCCACGTCGGTTGCCCGAAGCCAAGTGTTTGGGAGATGGAAATTACTGTCTACCCATTACACGGACAATCCATCGGCCCGATTTCCACTGCTCTAAATAGGGGTAGGTTAGTAACTTCAATTAGACGTGACACGACCGCCTCTGAGCCCATTCCGACATGGTGAGCGTCAAACATGGGCGGCAAAACTCATTTGATTCAAGCTCGTCTGAAAGACCTCTGTTTCTCCCTCCATTCCCCATTCATACACGGTGGGCGGCAAAACAAACTCGACTCGACCGAAATCAATGTAGGCAAATATTTTCAACAGGGGCAGGTTTGTAACTTCACTCAGACGTGACACAACCGCCCTACCTATCAGCCCCGTTCATACACCGTGGGCGCCAACCATGGGCGCCAACCACCCTCTCCTCGCCGGAAATCGCTCTGGGCAAATATTGGCGAGATGCGAGATTACCGTCCTATCCCCAACCGACGAGACGTCCAAATTTCAAACGGGGGCTAAGTTCGTAACTTTCCCATATTTCAGACAGGCGCGTCCCAAAAACATGGTTCCCCGTACCTCTCCCTCCATTTTCCCATTCATACACCGTCCGCGCTAGAACACCCCATCCCCACACCAGCCTCCGTCCGCCACCCCATCCATCGCCGCTGTCCTCCACCACATCCATCGCCACCGTCCTCCACCATGCCGGAGCGCCTACCAAGACCGCGTCGTCCACTGCTAGAGATGGACGTTTCTCATCCACGGCGACGGACCAATAGCCTTGCATCGTGTCCTCTCGCTTCATCGGCGTCGTCGTCCTCTTTGCCGGGCCCGCTCACACGACTTTCTCTTCCACCGCAACGGGACTTATCCCCCGATGCACCCGTCTACCATCGCAGATCTGCTTCAACGCCACCGACAGCCATCGCACCCCCGATGCCTACACAGCGCCGCAAGAGAGGTGGTACTTCATATCTCCTCAACTTTTTGATCTCAACCAGAAAATAGATCTTAACTTGGTTACTCTACTTTCTTTTCAGCTCTTAGAATTTAGTTCTTAGTTCAAAGCAAACAATGGATGCTAAATATCATTTCTCTGGTTTGCAGCTTCAAATCTGCCATGGCACAGCCATAATACGGTTTAATTGATCATGCTTAGGGTTTAATTGATCATGTTGGTTCCGTGGTGGTTTCTTTAATAGAAATCGGAGGGGAAACCCTCTTTTGCTAAAAAATATGCTTAGAGTTTCCCCCTTTTATGATCACTATACGATCAGAATACGTGCTTCGTGTCATAATAACACTGTTCCACCCATCAAGCTAAACAAGCTTAGTTGTTCAAATACGAATATGATATTATTAAAACAGAGTTGTTTAATTGGTCAGCTAAATGTTCCTAAATTAGTTTCGAAAATGCATGTTCGCCGCTCGGGTGTGTATCTCTACAGGGTGCCCACGGTGGGCCAGCCCACCCTGGGATTTTGGGTCGTCCCAGGCCCCGATTCCCCTCTATTCTGTTGCGCGCTTCCGATCTCTACTCGCCCCCAGCCGCCTGCCTCGCCGGCGACTTGCCATCCCCGGACGGCATGACTCTAGGAGGAGACGTCGGACTAACAGGAGGCCAGGAGCCGCTCGCCCAACAGCGTCACCACTGCCCGGGCGCGCCGCCGTGCCTACCTTTCCTGTCCGTTCAGGGCTCAGGCGTGCAGCACCCACCAAGCCAACCCGATTTATCCTGAGATACGTCCTCAACACTCAGCAGCCACTCCTCATCACCCATTTTCTAATTGATTCATTACTCATTAGGCAGGACTGTCATTAGGGTTTGTTGTGTGCTCAGTGCTACCTACACTTAATGGTTCAGATGTATTTCGGTAATCTTTAGTACCTCTAAAGTTCACAGGGTTTTCAAAATTCCGGCCCTCGGAACAGAAACTAGTCATTTTGGATTGTTGGTCATAGTGACATTGACCCATATTACTACTGCAAGCCAGGTTTGTTGACAATTTTACTTGTCTTTCTTACTCATTCGATATAATATCCAATTATTCACGTCGATTAGTTGCAAACAATAAGTGCTAGACAAACTTCTTCATTCAGATTTTGGACGGTCTCTTACTGTAGTTACAATTCTGCATACTTGTCCTAGTAAGCTCACAAGTAAATGATTGATTCACTACATCTATGCTTGTCTTGTCATATTTGTTGTCAATATTCTTGTAGGGTGGACCACCCTGTTTCTAAATACTGGAACCGTAGACATGAGTGAATAGTATTTCTCTATGTGATCTCTTCCATCATGTGTGGGTAACGAACACTGCATTGTATAGAAAGAAAGTGTCATTTCCAGCTTTTACATAGGTTTCGATCTTTTACATGGAATACAATCTGCCTACTTGCTTTGTGTCGCACTACCAACACTCCACCCTTGAAGCTAAACATTACGCCACTCATAATTGCTTAGTTTATTTGTTCAAATATGAATTTCATATGATTCTAATGTTCCTACTTCAGTTTTGAAATGTGTGCCTGCCTGTTATAGAGACATAAGGGGTTTGTATTTCTGTGTGTGGTCTGGTCAGCACGGTTGGGGAGGTGAACTTTGCATATGCACGGGTTTATAGGGAGACACTCTCCAAGTTGAATCCTCAATGCATTCCATAGATAATCTGACTACTTTTTATGTTTTCATGAATCTCAGATTCTGAACAGCATCATAATGATTATGAGCTTGCGCGCATGAAAAGAATAAAGCAGAACAATGCGATGGCTGTCAAACTTGGCATTAAGGGACTGAAATCAAGTCTGGATGCAATGCAATGGAAACGCTCTCCACCTACAGATTCATGCTCAGAATATGATCCTAACAGTGATTCTGAGCTAGAGGGAGACCTAAGTCAATGTAGCTCCCTAGTGGAGGAGTCAGAGGAAGATGCCCTATCTTATTCACCCATCAAGGTACTTGCTCTAACTTTCCAAGGTTACATTGCTCGCACATATCTTGCAACTGATGCTTTGCATTGCTTCTACTTTGTTGAACTGCCATTAGCTTAGTTTACACATCGTGTATGTGAATACGCCCTGCCTATCCATTTTCAGTACATATTCCATCTGTCATCATACCATATTTATCCATTCAAATGTTGTTCTTGTGTATCAGACGTTCAAAAGGAAGAGGGCGATTGCTGATCGTGGAGGAGCACAAGCAAAGTATTTGGAAAATGTAGTGGCACCTGATAAATCAAATAGCCCATTAGGTGTAGTTGCAATATCACCTGACCCACAAAATACCCCAACTCTAGCAGACTCTAGCCCTACTACACTGGTCATTTCTGATGCCCCAACTCAGCAGACCCCAACTGCAGCAAACAGTATGATTATGTCAGTTGACATAGCACCAGCTGTACGACGCAAAACCCCCATTCCAGCAAAGAGTACTCCAAATCCAGTTGCCAAATCCCTTTTCGAACCAGAGAGAGCCCCAATTGCAGCAAATAGGACCCTTGTTCCGTTTCTTCCCAGTTTAGAAGATGAATCTTATGTTGTTGTCAGGAACTTTGTGCGCATCTTTCCTTCATGGAAAGATTATACCACAGACACAGAACAATTTCCAGTCTTCCTCCGCAACTTACGCGTAAGTAATGTACTAATGTTATTCATGGTCATTACTTCATTTGTTTCTGCTGGCAGAAGACACAAGATTTCATTCTTTTAAATAGGCGAGGAGCAAGCTGGATTGTGATGACGAGCAAGGGTTGGTTGCGCTTTTCAAGCACTCGTTGATGAAGTATCGTTCCTACCTGAGGCAAGCGCACTTCGATGGCAAGCCTCTGAACGAAATTTCTATAAACTCTCCGGTGCTACATTTATCCGACGGTGACTGGAATAATCTTGTTACACATTGGTCTCGGCTGCAGCGTAAGGTACTGTCTATGATATCACATCACAATTTGAACTACATTTCTGCATTTGCCTTAATGTCTCACTTGTATGAAAACTGTTAGCAGAAGAACATTCGTTCTCAAGGGACCACAGAATCTCGCAACTATACTGCACACTGCATTGCTCTTGTGAGTACCTCTTGCCCTGTATGACCATACTTACTTCCATAGTTGTTTGATTATGTAGCATCACTGCACATGTTAGCCTCGTAATCGTCCATTTGGTGGACATTATAAGATCCGTATGGACTCTTACATAAATTTAGAATCAACCCAATGCTTTTGAAGAGTTTTAGCTCTGCAGTCCTCTTGTAAGGACTGAACGTGGTCTATCACTGTACTTACATTAACAGCTACTCCCTCCGTCCCATAATATAAGAACATTTTGTACAGTACACCAGTGTTCAAAACACTCTTGTATTATGGGAAGAGGGATTGGTTCATTTTGTAGCATTCTGCATCTTATCTCCCTCGCCCACCATTTACTAAAAAAGATCGGATCTATATTCCAACAAGTAGAATACACAGACAATGCCAGTGCAGAAGTGTAGCCCATTGCTCTTGTCAGTACATTTTGTCCTGTAACGCTTGTACTTCCGGGGATTGGTAGTTGATTATGTAGCATCAATCTGCATCTTATCTTCATTATCCTCTATCCCTTCCAGTATTATCATATCTATAATTACTCTCTACAAACTGTAGAGTACAGGCAATGCTTATGAAGAAGATTCTGTGCTGAAATTCTTGAGTTATCCTTCCCTTGACATGGAGAAGGGCATTATAAAGCCGGTGTTAACTGTTAATGTAAGTCAGTCCTTCTAAAGCCTTTATCCTCAACTGCTGTTTAATTTGCTCATACTCCCTATCGTTTACTGCTGTTTAGTTTGCTGTTTCTACCAAAATGCATGTTCGTAAGAATCGTAAGTTCTAAGTTTACTTGTAAAACCAAATTCCTTATTCATACCATGCACATTACTTAATACTCCCTATATGTATGCTTGTTTTTGTGGATCTATAATCCAGTGTGTGGTGAAGCAACCCACGTTTGCACCTTGTCATCTCCTATTTTATCTTACTGATGTGGCTGATGATATGAACAACATGCCATGCACATTATCCAAAATAGATACAATGATTTTATTTGCCCTTCATTTATGCTTGTTATGTTGACATGGTAATCCACTAGTGTGGTGAAGATCCCGCATTATGAACAATGCCAAATTATGCTATTGATATTTTGAACTTACTCTTTATTTTCTAATTTGAAATTGGATAGAATTGACAGAACAGTTATCATCTTTGTTTATACACGTGCAAAACCTGTCATCTCTCTGCTTTGTTTCAGGGTGATATGCCTGATGGCATGCACAAGTCTGCTGAAGGCTGTGAGACAAACCCAACATATATTGCAGCAAAGAAGGCAAAACATCTTGAAGATAGCGAGACAACCCCAAAGTCTTGTCTTGATGCAGTGTTCAAGTTACTTGAGACTAACAGTCAGACAAGCTCACAGAATTCGTCGTCTGAATCAGTTCGACTTCTTCAGTCCCAAGTTCTAGCAGAAAGGCATTCTGCAACTCAACTTCGACTTGAAGTCCTATCTCTAAGAAAGATTGCGGAGAACACCAATGAGAACCTCATCGCTAAACAGCTACACCTGGAAGCTATGACCGACATGCTAGGCCGGTCTCACAGCCTTGCTCAGCAGCTTGCGCAGCAGTTCCCCCGCAAGGCTAACCTTTCTTGAACTGTCTTGGAAGTGGTCTCGGTTCAGTATTATTTTGTTACGCTGCAATGGTGCCCAGTTTTGTAATCTGCTTCTTCGTTGCGCTTTATGATCACTGGTAGCGAACTTCGATGCCAGTGGATGTAATATACCTTAAATCCTTTATTGTATACTGTAGTTTTATTCTTAGTTACTATGCCGTAATTTCTTTATTGTATAGAGTAGGTTTGTTCTTAATTCCTACTAGTTACTGCCATCATTCGCTATTTGAAAAAAAAATTAGATGTAGTCGACCGGACCGAAACATTCGACTCTAATGGGCCAGGTTTTTAGCGGGCCACAATTGGGCCGGCCTGCGTCTTTCTTGGGCCCGAATGATTGGGGCCTTCACACATTGCGCCAGGCCCAAACTTACACCGGCCTATATTTTAGTTAGGCCTTTTGTCGACCCAGCGCTTAGTTTGGCCCAGGTAGCGTTGGGCCATTAACAGGCTGAATATTGTATGGGCCTGTTACGGCCGAGATGAAACCACGGGCCTTTAGCATGCCAAATTGCATGTTGGGCCTCAATTTTCACTAGTCGTCGACGGGCCTTCAACAGGCCGAAATGTAGACCGGGCCATTTTGGGCCCAGTTAGCTCACGGGCCGTTACCAGGCCGAAACATATCTCGGGCCTTAGTTGGCCCACTGATATCATGGGCCTTTAAGAGGTCGAAAGCTTAACACAGGCATCAACGGGCCGAATTACGCGACAGGCCTTTAACAGGCCCAAAGTCACGTTGGGCTTAACTGTTGCCACCTTTAGCACGGGCCGTTAGTGGGCCCGATATCCCGTCGGACCATATATGGCCCATGGGCAGCACGGGCCATTCCCAGGCCGAAAGTAACACCGGGCTGAAATGGGCCCATGTCTGCATCAGGCCTCTAACAGGCCGAAAGTCACTGGGCTGTAGTTGGGCCCAAATATTCGGTGAACAATTAACGGGCCAGATCTGGCTTCGGGCTGCAAATGGGCCCAAATATTGGGCGAATAATTAACGGGCCAGATCTGGCTTCGGGCCGTAAATGGGCCCAAATATTGGGCGAACAATTAACGGGCCAGATCTAGCTTCGGGCCGTAAATGGGCCTTTATTAAGCAGGCCGTTATTGGACTGGCCCACTAGTACCTGATTAAGTTCTACGGGCCTTTGACTGGGCCAGCCTTTTTAACCTATATGGGCCTCTGTTGGGCCCAGCCACGTGTCGACGTATCATAGGCATGTCTCCAACAATGGACGGGCGACATCTGGCCCACTGACGAGCTGACAGGTGTTCCCTTCGGCCAATCAGAATTTTACACTTGGAAATTTCCCATTGGTCAGGGCTGTTAACGGGTTATCGGATCCAAAATCCGACCCGATAGCTTAACGGCGTTCCGTTACGGTGGATGCCACGTGTCGGTCACCCTTGACGAAAGCACTTCTGTGACGCGCGATTTATCGTCATGGAAGTGGACACTTCCGTGATGATAATTTTGGTAATGTCATGGAACACTTCTACGACAGCACAGGTATGACTATCTTGATTCTGTCATAAAATCGTCATGGATGTACATGCATGACAAAAAACGCGACCTGCTGTGACAAACACGTATCATCACGGAAGTGTATTTTTTTGTAGTGACGGTTGCTGATAATAAACAGTGTGCGATCTACTTGATTTTTCATCTTGATTTGAATTACATAATGGGGACACAGCGGCAATGGACGGTGTTTGAATTGCTAGACCTTTTATCTGGAGTGAACATGCAACTATATGTGTGTCGTAAAAGAATTGTAATTATTTAGGGTCTATTTGAACATTTTATACATTAAATTGGTTTTCTAGCCATTTCAGGTGCACAATTCAAAATTAAACTACATGCACATGCTCCAATGCATATAAATTGGTTGGAAAGTCAAATCTGTATCCTTGGATGCATGCTTAGGTCCCATGCAAGAAATGGGAATGAATTTCAAACACCGGGGCACCGTTGATTGCCGACAAAACATTGAGATGCTTGGTTTTTAAATTCTAGTAAATCCAAAACACGTCTAAAATTCATAAAACTTGGCATGCTATCATGGAGCGGCATCAACCTGCAGTGGTAAAAATTTTGTCCCATTTGGGGCAGGTTTGGGTATATGCTTCTCACAAACCGGAGCTTCTCACAACAAGCATGATGGTTTTCGGTAGGGAACGTCCCACCTTTGGGGACGAAACGATATCCATTGCCTCTTATTGCTTTCAAATTTTTTCTCGTGTCAACATAGAACAACAGGAGTGTTGTGTGCATTTTCGTGATTTTTCGGGGTTCGTTTGGACATTTTTATGCATTAACTGAGTTTTCAATGCATTTCTGTGCATAATTAAAATTTGAACTACATGCACATGCTCCAGTGCATATAAATTGGTTGAAAAATCAAATCTGTGTCCTTGGGTGCATGGTTAGGTCCCATGCAAGAAATGGGAATGAATTTCAAACACCAGGGCACCGTTGATTGCCGGCAAAGCCATGAGATGCCTGGTTTTTAAATTCTAGTAAATCCAAAACTCGTCTGAAATTCATGAAACTTGGCATGCTAACATGGACCGGCATCAACATGCCGTGGTAAAACTTTTGTCCCATTTGGGTCAAGTTTGGGTATATGCCTCTCACAAACCGGAGCTTCTCACAACAAGCATGATGGTTTTCGGTAGGGAACGTCCCACCTTTGGGGACGAAACGATATCCATTGCCTCTTATTGCTTTCAATTTTTTTCTCGTGTCAACATAGAACAAGAGGAGTGTTGTGTTATTTTTTGTGATTTTTCGGGGTTTGTTTGGACACTTTTATGCATTAACTGAGTTTTCAATGCATTTATGTGCATAATTCAAATTTGAACTACAGCACATGCTCCAGTGCATATAAATTTGTTGAAAAATCAAATATGTGTCCTTGGGTGCATGCTTAGGTCCCATGCAAGAAATGGGAATGAATTTCAAACACCAGGCCACCGTTGATTGCCGGCAAAACATTGAGATGCCTGATTTTTAAATTCTAGTAAATCCAAAACTCACCTGAAATTCATGAGACTTGGCATGCTATCATGGAGCGGCATCAACATGCCATGGTAAAATTTTTGTCCCATTTGGGGCAGGTTTGGGTATATGCTTCTCACAACCCGGAGCTTCTCACAACAAGCATGATGGTTTTCGGTAGGGAACGTCCCACCTTTGGGGACGAAACGATATCCATTGCCTCTTATTGCTTTCAATTTTTTCTCGTGTTAACATAGAACAACAGGAGTGTTGTGTGAATTTTTGTGATTTCTCGGGGTTCGTTTGGACATATTTATGCATTAACTGAGTTTTCAATGCATTTATGTGCATAATTCAAATTTGAACTACATGCACATGCTCCAGTGCATATAAATTGGTTGAAAAATCAAATCTGTGTCCTTGGGTGCATGCTTAGGTCACATGTAAGAAATGGGAATGAATTTCAAACACCAGGGCACCGTTGATTGCCAGCAAAACATTGAGATGCCAGGTTTTTAAATTCTAGTAAATCCAAAACTCGTCTGAAATTCATGAGACTTGGCATGCTATCTTGGAGCGGCATCAACATGTCGTGGTAAAATTTTTGTCCCATTTCGGGCAGGTTTGGGTATATGCTTCTCACGAACCGGAGCTTCTCACGACAAGCATGATGGTTTTCGGTAGGGAACGCCCCACCTTTGGGGACGAAACGATATCCATTGCCTCTTATTGCTTTCAAAATTTTCTCGTGTCAACAAAGAACAATAGGAGTGTTGTGTGAATTTTTGTGATTTGTTGGGGTTCATTTGGACATTTTTATGCATTAACTGAGTTTTCAATGCATTTATGTGCATAATTGAAATTTGAACTACATGCACTTGCTCCAGTGCATATAAATTGGTTGAGAAATCAAATGTGTGTCCTTGGGTGCATGCTAAGGGCGCATGCAAGAAATGGGAATGAATTTCAAACACCAGGGCACCATTGATTGCCGGCAAAACATTGAGATGCCTGGTTTTTAAATTCTAGTAAATCCAAAACTCGTCTGAAATTCATGAAACTTGGCATGCTAACATCGAGCGGCATCAACATGCCATGGTAAAACTTTTGTCCCATTTGGGGCAGGTTTGGGTATATGCTTCTCACAAACCGGAGCTTCTCACAACAAGCATGATGGTTTTCAGTAGGGAACGTCCCACCTTTGGGGACGAAACGATATCCATTGCCTGTTATCGCTTTCAATTTTTCTCGTGTCAACATAGAACAACAGGAGTGTTGTGTTTTTTTTCTCGTAATTTTTGGGGTTCGTTTGGACACTTTTATGCATTAACTGAGTTTTCAATGCATTTATGTCCATAATTCAAATTTGAACTACATGCACATGCTCCAGTGCATATAAATTGGTTGAAAAATCAAATATGTGTCCTTGGGTGCATTCTTAGGTCCCATGCAAGAAATGGGAATGAATTTCAAACACCAGGGCACCGTTGATTGCCGGCAAAACATTGAGATGCTTGATTTTTAAATTCTAGTAAATCCAAAACTCATCTGAAATTCACGAGAGTTGGCAAGCTATCATGGAGCGGCATCAAAATGCCGTGGTAAATTTTTTGTCCCATTTGGGGCAGGTTTGGGTATATGCTTCTCACAAACCGGAGCTTCTCACAACAAGCATGATGATTTTTGGTAGGGAACGTCCCACCTTTGGGGACGAAACGATATCCATTACCTCTTATTGCTTTCAAATTTTTTTCTCGTGTTAACATATAACAAGAGGAGTGTTGTGTGAATTTTTGTGATTTTTCGGGGTTCGTTTGGACATTTTTATGCATTAACTGAGTTTCCAATGCATTTATGTGCATAATTCAAATTTGAACTACATGCACATGCTCCAGTGCATATAAATTGGTTGAAAAATCAAATATGTGTCCTTGGGTGCATTCTTAGGTCCCATGCAAGAAATGGGAATGAATTTCAAACACCAGGGCACCATTGATTGCCGGCAAAACATTGAGATGCCTGGTTTTTAAATTCTAGTAAATCCAAAACTCGTCTGAAATTCATGAGACTTGGCATGCTATCATGGAGCGGCATCAGCATGCCGTGGTAAAATTTTTGTCCCATTTGGGGAAGGTTTTGGTATATACTTCTCACAACAAGCATGATGGTTTTCGGTAGGGAACGTCCCACCTTTGGGGACGAAACGATATCCATTGCCTCTTATTGCTTTCAAATTTTTCTCGTGTCAACATAGAACAACAAGAGTGTTGTGTGATTTTTTTGTGATTTTTTGGGGTTCGTTTGGATATTTTTATGCATTAACTGAGTTTTCAATGCATTTATGTGCATAATTCAAATTTGAACTACATGCACATGCTCAAGTGCATATAAATTGGTTGAAAAATCAAATCTGTGTCCTTGGGTGCATGCTTAGGTGCCATGCAAGAAATGGGAATGAATTTCAAACACCAGGGCACCGTTGATTGCCGGCAAAACACTGAGATGCCTGGTTTTTAAATTCTAGTAAATCCAAAACTTGTCTGAAATTCATGAAACTTGGCATGCTATCATGGAGTGGCATCAACATGCCGTGGTAAATTTTTTGTCCCATTTGGGGCAGGTTTGGGTATATGCTTCTCACAAACCGGAGCTTCTCACAACAAGGATGATGATTTTTGGTAGTGAACGTCCCACCTTTGAGGACGAAATAATATCCATTGCCTCTTATTGCTTTTAAATTTTTTTCTCGTGTCAACATAGAAGAACAGGAGTGTTGTGTGAGTTTTATGATTTTTCGGGGTTCGTTCGGACATTTTTATGCATTAACTGAGTTTTCAATGCATTTATGTGCATAATTCAAATTTGAACTACATGCACATGCTCCAGGGCATATAAATTGGTTAAAAAATCAAGTCTGTGTCCTTGGGTGCATGCTTAGGTCTCATGCAAGAAATGGGTATGAATTTCAAACACCAGGGCGCCGTTGATTGCCGGCAAAACATTGAGATGCCTGGTTTTTAAATTATAGTAAATCCAAAACTCGTCTGCAATTCATGAAACTTGACATGCTATCATGGAATGGCACCGACATGCTGTGGTATTTTTCATGTCCATTTTGGGAGAAGGCACACTCGAATAATGATAGCCAACAAAGGCATTTTGAAAAAATAGCGGCCACATTAATATCTCAAACGTTTGTATAATTCAAACCGTGTGCGTTCTGTTAACCATTCACGTGACGCCACGTGTCTTGGTTTTAATGGCTGTAGGAGGTGCCATGCGGACAGCTGGTTGACCTTGACTAAACGGGAGGCGTGCGTGCGCCGTCCGGTGCGCAGGCTGACCGAGAGGCGGGCAAGCTGTCCTCGAATGCGCAAGCTCACCGAGAAGCGTGCGAGCTGTACGCTGCGCAGGCTCACTAGGAAGCGAGCCCTTTGACTTCAATGGCTGCCCACCTTGCTCGCATCCTCTCCATTAATGGCGCCCAAGCTGCAGTTTAAATCGCTTTTTAAATATAAAACACTCATCGCAAACGTTTTAGTTAGAACTAGCGGGTGCACCCGCGCAATTGCGCGGCTTGATTTATTGTTAGTATGTTTTGCCATTCTAAATATAGGTGATAATTAAATATGTTATATTGTATTGAAGTAAAAAAATAAAGCATATTTTACTATACGTTAAAGAGAATTAGTTCATTTATGAATATATTTTAGATTTTTAACGGTAAACCTTTTGAATGTCTCAAGGGATTACTGCGCATTAGAGCCACATGTTTCCTTCTAATGTGAATAATGCTCTATATAGCTAAATCATGGGACCTTAATTATGTTATATTTTACATTATTGGTAAATGAGCTTTGTTATGTTATTCTGTTACAATTATTTGGACTTGCATTTCTGCCTTTTAACATTGTATGCAATTTAATTTTTTTGTCAATTGAAAACTACTTTATGCTATTTTGTAGCTTCGTCACATGTTCCTTCGTGTTCCAATTATCTTCATGTGTTATTTTAGTTTAAATCGGCAAATTTTATTTCTTGTTGCATGCTGACTGGCTGGGTAAGCAATGAACAAATCTTCTTGAAATAAACAAACCATGCGTCAAGGTGTGATGGTCCCAATCCATTCTGGCATGGTCCTAATCCATGGTGGTGGTGGCAATACCAAAGTCTGTCTTTATATTTCTACAATACTACCAAAGTCTGTAGCAAGTAGACCCACCGGTGTAAGAAATGTACCTAATTCTAGAAAAAAAGTAATAATATTAAAATATATTCGTTACCCCTTAGAATTCACAACAGGGTAAACTTATCCTAGAGTGTGTACATCTCTTCTCCCATTTCTTTGTCCACCGCGGAGGAGAAAACAGATCGAGCCTGCCCTCGCGTGACCGGAGCACCGACAGCCCGTGCATGGCCAATGATAGGAAGGGGATCCTCCAGGTCTGATTCGAGCTGCGGTTGTATCGCCGCCCACCAGCCAGGGCGCATCTCGCCGTCGCTGAGCTGGAAAGGCGGAGGGTGGTCGCCGGCGAGGCCACTGGTGCCGGTACAGATAGGTGATTTTCTTCATATTTTAATTCCTTGGGGAGGTGGATTTGATCCTTGGGAGACGCATGAGGCTGGATGAGTGCGTGGATCAAACTTTCACTGCTTGAGGCTCGCTGCAGTGGCCGAGGTTCTGGATGTTGGTGTCTGCTGGCCGCTGCTTAGTTGCTACCCTCATTTTTTGTGTTGTCGAACTCCTACCATTAGTAAGTACTCCAAAATTCCCAGCTTGAATTCAGAATTAGTTTTTTAAAATTTTACTGCTAAGCGATACTCACATTACAACTTTCCGTGTGGAAAAGGGCATTTGTACTTAGAGAACAGACTAAAGCGAACATATGGATCCGCCTAATTAGGTTGATCTCAACCTAGCAAGGGTTTTTTGCATCTAATTTTTCTTTGACCAAAAAAAGAGGTTTACATTTACATTCACATTTGCTGAGCTAGGTAGCAAAAGAATCAGCCTGAAGTGAGACATGCATAACGCCGGCAATGCTATATTGGCGAACATACAAATGCAAGGCATCTGAAGTAGCTACACCCATGTTCTCTTATCTTGCTTCTGGAATCTTATTGACTAATGCTAGAGTTTAAAAGTTCTGATTCAATGTTCGTGCCACTTCTACAAATTTTGTAGGGCAGTACACCAATCGTTTTGTACACTTTTTTCTTCTGAATTAGAACAACCTTTTGCACCCCAGAGGAACCAATCTTGTTGTCTAATGGTAGATTATTGCTTATAATTCATCCGTAGCACTATGAAGTGTTTGTTTCTTTTATTTGTTGTTACCCCGTCCTAGCAAGAAGGCCTTCATTTATTAATGGTAATCTGGTTCATATGTCACATACAATTGGTTGGATTTCTACATGTGTTGTAGGTGGTGCCTATGACATTGAAGATTTGTTTGTTTTTGTTAAAGTATCATTCAAGTACAACATCTGAAGCCTATCATCATGCACAACTTACTGCATAGTTTCATGTGACGAAGATGAATCAAAACATAAGACTTGTTCCACATATTTGATCTATAATCGCTGGGTTTCCTGAGATCAATTAGCGGTGAGGGATTTCACGGAGCATGGACCACCGGTTGGTGAATTTCTGGGACGAAATCACTTTACTGGGTCTAAGCTTGTTGGTGGAAGGGCATCAATTCTAGGGCAGCATATATCACAAAGCAGTGGTTGGCCAAGGCAGGCTAATGGAGAACGGTTGCATCTGAAGCACACGGGAGAGGGTGGAACAGCGGCTATGGTCCAAGAGAGGTATGGGGTAACGGCGACATATTCGTATAAGGAGATCGCGGGGCAAATAATATAGCAGCAAGATGAGCAGCGCCTGAGGGCGGCCACTGTTGTTACCCTCCTCATTGTTGTTGCTGCCGGAATCCTATCAAATGTAAGTGCTGATGATAAGCATCCTTTCTAATGCGGATTAAGTCTTATAGTTCCTTCAAATCACCATGAAGTGTTCAATTTTTTTTTCCATGTTCGAGCAAGATGGTATTAATTTGTTAATTGAAATATTGTATATATGTGTTAGTCGACATACAATGGTTGAAATTTTACATGTGTTTTAGGTGTCATATGGTACCGAAGATCTAGTCATGGTTTTTTTAAATTGAAATTGTTGTATGAGATATAGAGGTTTTATTTATTACCCACAACAATAAACTGACAAAAGTGCATGTCTTCCAGAAAATTATACTATCAGATTCTTTTTCATAGTTTAATATTCGCACCCTTACAATCTACTAATAAGTATCCTTCCTATCCTGGTCGTTGTCAAGTACTCTTACAATATATTTGTAAATACATATAGTCTGCTTACTATTTAATGATAACCGAATTTGGAGATTAATTCACCTATGTAATGTGCATAATCAATGACACATTTTTGCTATGATGAATATGTAAATAAATTCTGTACAATTCCATAAATACACAGTCAGGCATTTTTGTTGTAAAGATAATGTAAATAATTTTTTATAGCTTTGCAAATAAGATTAACCTTGGTGTATAAATACAATCAGAGTAGAGGTAGCTATGCAATGGTCATGCGTCACATCATTAGTCTAAGGCTCTAACCACATTCATGGAGAATCTAACATCTCAACTACGCATATCTGTTTGTTCCAGAAGCCACGAAATTGAGGTATGTAGAAGATGAACAAACCTGAGAATTGATGATCGAATGAAGAGTCGGAGCTCGAGCATCACATAGCCGTCAGCTATGGTGGCTTGTGGGAGGATGTTTCTCAGACCTAAGTTGTTGCCGCTGGACCGTGGCTACATTCATCATAGCTTGGAGGAAATGGTGCGGGAAGATATGCATGTGCAGGGCGAAGAAGTGGACGAAGGCCAAAGTAGCAATCTCTGCCTCCCTATCGCTGCGTCCTGCTCCTCAATATGTCACCTTAGTCATGGCCGCCTTATCCCTCATGCTGCTGATTTGAATCTGCCCTACTCTTCTTCTCCTAGACTGCTCGAGCGCTTCAGCGGGTGCCTTGCCGACGACAGGGAAGGAAGGACCAGAGTAAGTATAATATGGAAGTTCCTGTTCAAATTAGTAGAATATGCTTACGAGGTGTTAGAATTTATAGATATATACCACAATTGTCACTACAGATTAAATATAATGTGAAACTTCTTGTCAGTTTTCTTTGTAGTTAGTTTGCGACAATCACAACATGATCATTTGAATATTTTGTTGTAACAAATCTATTATAGCAATTGTTGTGAAAGAAAAATCCTTAAAAAATCACCCAATAGCAACCCGAGGAAGTTAAGAGACATAAATGATCCAGATATGGTTCCATTATGCTCCCTCTGTTCGATAATATATGACGTTTTCTGGCAGTACACAATGCCAAAAACGTCTTATATTATGGGACAGAAGCGAGTTTGTGATTCTTTTGGTTATTCTTGATTCCACATGCTTCATTTGGGTGAATAATCCATTGGCATCCAAATTTGGAGATTAATTCACCTATGTAATGTGCATAATCAATGACACATTTTTGCTATGATGAATATGTAAATAAATTTTGTACAATTCCATAAATACACAGTTAAGCATTTTTGTTGTAAAGATAATGTAGATAATTTTTTATAGCTTTGCAAATAAGATTAACCTTGGAGTATAAATCCGATCAGAGTAGAGGTAGCTATGCAATGGTCTTGCGTCACATCATTAGTCTAAGGCTCTAACCACATTCATGGAGAATCTAACATCCCAACTACGCATATCTGTTTGTTCCAGAAGCCACGAAATTGAGGTACGCAGAAGATGAACAAACCTGAGAACTGATGAACCAAAGAAGAGTCGGAGCTCGAGCATCACATAGCTGTCAGCTATGGTGGCTTGTAGGCGGATGTGTCTCACACCTAAGTTTTTGCCGCTGGACCGTGGTTACATTCATCCTAGCTTGGAGGCAACGGTGTGGGTGGGTATGCATGTGCAAGGCGAAGAAGTGGACGAAGGCCAAAGAAGCAATCTCTGCCTCCCTATCGCTGCGTCCTGCTCCTCAATATGTCACCTTAGTCATGGCCGCCTTATCCCTCATGCTGCTGATTTGAATCTGCCCTACTCTTCTTCTCCTAGACTGCTCGAGCGCTTCAGCGGGTGCCTTGCCGACGACGGGGAAGGAAGGACCAGAGTAAGTATAATATGGAAGTTCCTGTTCAAATTAGTAGAATATGCTTACCAGGGGTTAGAATTTATAGATATATACCAATTTGTCACTACAGATTACATATAATATGAAAGTTCTTGTCAGTTTTCTTTGTAGTTAGTTTGCGACAATCACAACATGATCATTTGAATATTTTGTTGTAACAAATCTATTATAGCTATTGTTGTGAAAGAAAAATCCTTAAAAAATCACCCAATAGCAACCCGAGGAAGTTAAGAGACATAAATGATCCAGATATGGTTCCATTATGCTCCCTCTGTTCGATAATATATGACGTTTTCTGGCAGTACACAATGCCAAAAACGTCTTATATTATGGGACAGAAGCGAGTTTGTGATTCTTTTGGTTATTCTTGATTCCACATGCTTCATTTGGGTGAATAATCCATTGGCATCCAAATTTGGAGATTAATTCACCTATGTAATGTGCATAATCAATGACACATTTTTGCTATGATGAATATGTAAATAAATTTTGTACAATTCCATAAATACACAGTTAAGCATTTTTGTTGTAAAGATAATGTAGATAATTTTTTATAGCTTTGCAAATAAGATTAACCTTGGTGTATAAATCCGATCAGAGTAGAGGTAGCTATGCAATGGTCTTGCGTCACATCATTAGTCCAAGGCTCTAACCACATTCATGGAGAATCTAACATCCCAACTACGCATATCTGTTTGTTCCAGAAGCCACGAAATTGAGGTACGCAGAAGATGAACAAACCTGAGAAGTGATGATCGAATGAAGAGTCGGAGCTCGAGCATCACATAGTCGTCAGCTATGGTGGCTTGTGGGCGGATGTTTCTCAGACCTAAGTTGTTGCCGCTGGACCGTGGTTACATTCATCCTAGCTTGGAGGAAACGGTGTGGGTGGGTATGCATGTGCAGGGCGAAGAAGTGGACGAAGGCCGAAGAAGCAATCTCTGCCTCCCTATCGCTGCGTCCTGCTCCTCAATATGTCACCTTAGTCATGGCCGCCTTATCCCTCATGCTGCTGATTTGAATCTGCCCTACTCTTCTTCTCCTAGACTGCTCGAGCGCTTCAGCGGGTGCCTTGCCGACGACAGGGAAGGAAGGACCAGAGTAAGTATAATATGGAAGTTCCTGTTCAAATTAGTAGAATATGCTTACCAGGGGTTAGAATTTATAGATATATACCACAATTTTCACTACAGATTATATATAATGTGAAACTTCTTGTCAGTTTTCTTTGTAGTTAGTTTGCGACAATCACAACATGATCATTTGAATATTTTGTTGTAACAAATCTATTATAGCTATTGTTGTGAAAGAAAAATCCTTAAAAAATCACCCAATAGCAACCCGAGGAAGTTAAGAGACATAAATGATCCAGATATGGTTCCATTATGCTCCCTCTGTTCGATAATATATGACGTTTTCTGGCAGTACACAATGCCAAAAACGTCTTATATTATGGGACAGAAGCGAGTTTGTGATTCTTTTGGTTATTCTTGATTCCACATGCTTCATTTGGGTGAATAATCCATTGGCATCCAAATTTGGAGATTAATTCACCTATGTAATGTGCATAATCAATGACACATTTTTGCTATGATGAATATGTAAATAAATTTTGTACAATTCCATAAATACACAGTTAAGCATTTTTGTTGTAAAGATAATGTAGATAATTTTTTATAGCTTTGCAAATAAGATTAACCTTGGTGTATAAATCCGATCAGAGTAGAGGTAGCTATGCAATGGTCTTGCGTCACATCATTAGTCTAAGGCTCTAACCACATTCATGGAGAATCTAACATCCCAACTACGCATATCTGTTTGTTCCAGAAGCCACGAAATTGAGGTACGCAGAAGATGAACAAACCTGAGAATTGATGATCGAATGAAGAGTCGGAGCTCGAGCATCACATAGTCGTCAGCTATGGTGGCTTGTGGGCGGATGTTTCTCAGACCTAAGTTGTTGCCGCTGGACCGTGGTTACATTCATCCTAGCTTGGAGGAAACGGTGTGGGTGGGTATGCATGTGCAGGGCGAAGAAGTGGACGAAGGCCGAAGAAGCAATCTCTGCCTCCCTATTGCTGCGTCCTGCTCCTCAATATGTCACCTTAGTCATGGCCGCCTTATCCCTCATGCTGCTGATTTGAATCTGCCCTACTCTTCTTCTCCTAGACTGCTCGAGCGCTTCAGCGGGTGCCTTGCCGACGACAGGGAAGGAAGGACCAGAGTAAGTATAATATGGAAGTTCCTGTTCAAATTAGTAGAATATGCTTACCAGGGGTTAGAATTTATAGATATATACCACAATTTTCACTACAGATTAAATATAATATGAAAGTTCTTGTCAGTTTTCTTTGTAGTTAGTTTGCGACAATCACAACATGATCATTTGAATATTTTGTTGTAACAAATCTATTATAGCTATTGTTGTGAAAGAAAAATCCTTAAAAAATCACCCAATAGCAACCCGAGGAAGTTAAGAGACATAAATGATCCAGATATGGTTCCATTATGCTCCCTCTGTTCGATAATATATGACGTTTTCTGGCAGTACACAATGCCAAAAACGTCTTATATTATGGGACAGAAGCGAGTTTGTGATTCTTTTGGTTATTCTTGATTCCACATGCTTCATTTGGGTGAATAATCCATTGGCATCCAAATTTGGAGATTAATTCACCTATGTAATGTGCATAATCAATGACACATTTTTGCTATGATGAATATGTAAATAAATTTTGTACAATTCCATAAATACACAGTTAAGCCATTTTGTTGTAAAGATAATGTAGATAATTTTTTATAGCTTTGCAAATAAGATTAACCTTGGTGTATAAATCCGATCAGAGTAGAGGTAGCTATGCAATGGTCTTGCGTCACATCATTAGTCTAAGGCTCTAACCACATTCATGGAGAATCTAACATCTCAACTACGCATATCTGTTTGTTCCAGAAGCCACGAAATTGAGGTATGTAGAAGATAAACAAACCTGAGAATTGATGATCGAATGAAGAGTCGGAGCTCGAGCATCACATAGCCGTCAGCTATGGTGGCCTGTGGGCGGATGTTTCTCAGACCTAAGTTGTTGCCGCTGGACCGTGGCTACATTCATCCTAGCTTGGAGGAAATGGTGCGGGAAGATATGCATGTGCAGGGCGAAGAAGTGGACGAAGGCCGAAGTAGCAATCTCTGCCTCCCTATCGCTGCGTCCTGCTCCTCAATATGTCACCTTAGTCATGGCCGCCTTATCCCTCATGCTGCTGATTTGAATCTGCCCTACTCTTCTTCTCCTAGACTGCTCGAGCGCTTCAGCGGGTGCCTTGCCGACGACAGGGAAGGAAGGACCAGAGTAAGTATAATATGGAAGTTCCTGTTCAAATTAGTAGAATATGCTTACCAGGGGTTAGAATTTATAGATATATACCACAATTGTCACTACAGATTAAATATAATGTGAAACTTCTTGTCAGTTTTCTTTGTAGTTAGTTTGCGACAATCAAAACATGATCATTTGAATATTTTGTTATAACAAATCTATTATAGCTATTGTTGTGAAAGAAAAATCCTTAAAAAATCACCCAATAGCAACCCGAGGAAGTTAAGAGACATAAATGATCCAGATATGGTTCCATTATGCTCCCTCTGTTCGATAATATATGACGTTTTCTGGCAGTACACAATGCCAAAAACATCTTATATTATGGGAGAGAAGCGAGTTTGTGATTCTTTTGGTTATTCTTGATTCCACATGCTTCATTTGGGTGAATAATCCATTGGCATCCAAATTTGGAGATTAATTCACCTATGTAATGTGCATAATCAATGACACATTTTTGCTATGATGAATATGTAAATAAATTTTGTACAATTCCATAAATACACAGTTAAGCATTTTTGTTGTAAAGATAATGTAGATAATTTTTTATAGCTTTGCAAATAAGATTAACCTTGGTGTATAAATCCGATCAGAGTAGAGGTAGCTATGCAATGGTCTTGCGTCACATCATTAGTCTAAGGCTCTAACCACATTCATGGAGAATCTAACATCCCAACTACGCATATCTGTTTGTTCCAGAAGCCACGAAATTGAGGTACGCAGAAGATGAACTAACCTGAGAACTGATGAACCAAAGAAGAGTCGGAGGTCGAGCATCACATAGCTGTCAGCTATGGTGGCTTGTAGGCGGATGTGTCTCACACCTAAGTTTTTGCCGCTGGACCGTGGTTACATTCATCCTAGCTTGGAGGCAACGGTGTGGGTGGGTATGCATGTGCAAGGCGAAGAAGTGGACGAAGGCCAAAGAAGCAATCTCTGCCTCCCTATCGCTGCGTCCTGCTCCTCAATATGTCACCTTAGTCATGGCCGCCTTATCCCTCATGCTGCTGATTTGAATCTGCCCTACTCTTCTTCTCCTAGACTGCTCGAGCGCTTCAGCGGGTGCCTTGCCGACGACAGGGAAGGAAGGACCAGAGTAAGTATAATATGGAAGTTCCTGTTCAAATTAGTAGAATATGCTTACCAGGGGTTAGAATTTATAGATATATACCAATTTGTCACTACAGATTATATATAATATGAAAGTTCTTGTCAGTTTTCTTTGTAGTTAGTTTGCGACAATCACAACATGATCATTTGAATATTTTGTTGTAACAAATCTATTATAGCTATTGTTGTGAAAGAAAAATCCTTAAAAAATCACCCAATAGCAACCCGAGGAAGTTAAGAGACATAAATGATCCAGATATGGTTCCATTATGCTCCCTCTGTTCGATAATATATGACGTTTTCTGGCAGTACACAATGCCAAAAACGTCTTATATTATGGGAGAGAAGCGAGTTTGTGATTCTTTTGGTTATTCTTGATTCCACATGCTTCATTTGGGTGAATAATCCATTGGCATCCAAATTTGGAGATTAATTCACCTATGTAATGTGCATAATCAATGACACATTTTTGCTATGATGAATATGTAAATAAATTTTGTACAATTCCATAAATACACAGTTAAGCATTTTTGTTGTAAAGATAATGTAGATAATTTTTTATAGCTTTGCAAATAAGATTAACCTTGGTGTATAAATCCGATCAGAGTAGAGGTAGCTATGCAATGGTCTTGCGACACATCATTAGTCTAAGGCTCTAACCACATTCATGGAGAATCTAACATCCCAACTACGCATATCTGTTTGTTCCAGAAGCCACGAAATTGAGGTACGCAGAAGATGAACAAACCTGAGAACTGATGATCCAAAGAAGAGTCGGAGCTCGAGCATCACATAGCTGTCAGCTATGGTGGCTTGTAGGCGGATGTGTTTCACACCTAAGTTTTTGCCGCTGGACCATGGTTACGTTCATCCTAGCTTGGAGGCAACGGTGTGGGTGGGTATGCATGTGCAAGGCGAAGAAGTGGACGAAGGCCGAAGAAGCAATCTCTGCCTCCCTATCGCTGCGTCCTGCTCCTCAATATGTCACCTTAGTCATGGCCGCCTTATCCCTCATGCTGCTGATTTGAATCTGCCCTACTCTTCTTCTCCTAGACTGCTCGAGCGCTTCAGCGGGTGCCTTGCGGACGACAGGGAAGGAAGGACCAGAGTAAGTATAATATGGAAGTTCCTGTTCAAATTAGTAGAATATGCTTACCAGGGGTTAGAATTTATAGATATATACCACAATTTTCACTACAGATTAAATATAATATGAAAGTTCTTGTCAGTTTTCTTTGTAGTTAGTTTGCGACAATCAAAACATGATCATTTGAATATTTTGTTGTAACAAATCTATTATAGCTATTGTTGTGAAAGAAAAATCCTTAAAAAATCACCCAATAGCAACCCGAGGAAGTTAAGAGACATAAATGATCCAGATATGGTTCCATTATGCTCCCTCTGTTCGATAATATATGACGTTTTCTGGCAGTACACAATGCCAAAAACGTCTTATATTATGGGACAGAAGCGAGTTTGTGATTTTTTTGGTTATTCTTGATTCCACATGCTTCATTTGGGTGAATAATCCATTGGCATCCAAATTTGGAGATTAATTCACCTATGTAATGTGCATAATCAATGACACATTTTTGCTATGATGAATATGTAAATAAATTTTGTACAATTCCATAAATACACAGTTAAGCATTTTTGTTGTAAAGATAATGTAGATAATTTTTTATAGCTTTGCAAATAAGATTAACCTTGGTGTATAAATCCGATCAGAGTAGAGGTAGCTATGCAATGGTCTTGCGTCACATCATTAGTCTAAAGCTCTAACCACATTCATGGAGAATCTAACATCCCAACTACGCATATCTGTTTGTTCCAGAAGCCACGAAATTGAGGTACGCAGAAGATGAACAAACCTGAGAACTGATGATCCAAAGAAGAGTCGGAGCTCGAGCATCACATAGCTGTCAGCTATGGTGGCTTGTAGGCGGATGTGTCTCACACCTAAGTTTTTGCCGCTGGACCGTGGTTACGTTCATCCTAGCTTGGAGGCAACGGTGTGGGTGGGTATGCATGTGCAAGGCGAAGAAGTGGACGACGGCCGAAGAAGCAATCTCTGCCTCCCTATCGCTGCGTCCTGCTCCTCAATATGTCACCTTAGTCATGGCCGCCTTATCCCTCATGCTGCTGATTTGAATCTGCCCTACTCTTCTTCTCCTAGACTGCTCGAGCGCTTCAGCGGGTGCCTTGCCGACGACAGGGAAGGAAGGACCAGAGTAAGTACAATATGGAAGTTCCTGTTCAAATTAGTAGAATATGCTTACTAGGTGTTAGAATTTATAGATATATACCACAATTTTCACTACAGATTAAATATAATATGAAAGTTCTTGTTAGTTTTCTTTGTAGTTAGTTTGCGACAATCACAACATGACCATTTGAATATTTTGTTGTAACAAATCTATTATAGCTATTGTTGTGAAAGAAAAATCCTTAAAAAATCACCCAATAGCAACCCGAGGAAGTTAAGAGACATAAATGATCCAGATATGGTTCCATTATGCTCCCTCTGTTCGATAATATATGACGTTTTCTGGCAGTACACAATGCCAAAAACGTCTTATATTATGGGACAGAAGCGAGTTTGTGATTATTTTCGGTTATTCTTGATTCCACATGCTTCATTTGGGTGAATAATCCATTGGCATCCAAATTTGGAGATTAATTCACCTATGTAATGTGCATAATCAATGACACATTTTTGCTATGATGAATATGTAAATAAATTTTGTACAATTCCATAAATACATAGTTAAGAATTTTTGTTGTAAAGATAATGTAGATAATTTTTTATAGCTTTGCAAATAAGATTAACCTTGGTGTATAAATCCGATCAGAGTAGAGGTAGCTATGCAATGGTCTTGCGTCACATCATTAGTCTAAGGCTCTAACCACATTCATGGAGAATCTAACATCTCAACTACGCATATCTGTTTGTTGCAGAAGCCACGAAATTGAGGTACGCAGAAGATGAACAAACCTGAGAACTGATGATCCAAAGAAGAGTCGGAGCTCGAGCATCACATAGCTGTCAGCTACGGTGGATTGTAGGCGGATGTGTCTCAGACCTATGTTTTTGCCGCTGGACCGTGGTTACGTTCATCCTAGCTTGGAGGCAACGGTGTGGGTGGGTATGCATGTGCAAGGCGAAGAAGTGGACGAAGGCTGAAGAAGCAATCTCTGCCTCCCTATCGCTGCGTCCTGCTCCTCAATATGTCACCTTAGTCATGGCCGCCTTATCCCTCATGCTGCTGATTTGAATCTGCCCTAATCTTCTTCTCCTAGACTGCTCGAGCGCTTCAGCGGGTGCCTTGCCGACGACAGGGAAGGAAGGACCAGAGTAAGTATAATATGGAAGTTCCTGTTCAAATTAGTAGAATATGCTTACCAGGTGTTAGAATTTATAGATATATACCACAATTTTCACTACAGATTAAATATAATATGAAAGTTCTTGTCAGTTTTCTTTGTAGTTAGTTTGCGACAATCACAACATGATCATTTGAATATTTTGTTGTAACAAATCTATTATAGCTATTGTTGTGAAAGAAAAATCCTTAAAAAATCACCCAATAGCAACCCAAGGAAGTTAAGAGACATAAATGATCAGAATATGGTTCCATTATGCTCCCTCTGTTCGATAATATATGACGTTTTCTGGCAGTACACAATGCCAAAAACGTCTTATATTATGGGACAGAAGCGAGTTTGTGATTTTTTTGGTTATTCTTGATTCCACATGCTTCATTTGGGTGAATAATCCATTGGCATCCAAATTTGGAGATTAATTCACCTATGTAATGTGCATAATCAATGACACATTTTTGCTATGATGAATATGTAAATAAATTTTGTACAATTCCATAAATACACAGTTAAGCATTTTTGTTGTAAAGATAATGTAGATAATTTTTTATAGCTTTGCAAATAAGATTAACCTTGGTGTATAAATCCGATCAGAGTAGAGGTAGCTATGCAATGGTCTTGCGTCACATCATTAGTCCAAGGCTCTAAGCACATTCATGGAGAATCTAACATCCCAACTACGCATATCTGTTTGTTCCAGAAGCCACGAAATTGAGGTACGCAGAAGATGAACAAACCTGAGAACTGATGATCCAAAGAAGAGTCGGAGCTCGAGCATCACATAGCTGTCAGCTATGGTGGCTTGTAGGCGGATGTGTCTCACACCTAAGTTTTTGCCGCTGGACCGTGGTTACGTTCATCCTAGCTTGGAGGCAACGGTGTGGGTGGGTATGCATGTGCAAGGCGAAGAAGTGGACGAAGGCCGAAGAAGCAATCTCTGCCTCCCTATCGCTGCGTCCTGCTCCTCAATATGTCACCTTAGTCATGGCCGCCTTATCCCTCATGCTGCTGATTTGAATCTGCCCTACTCTTCTTCTCCTAGACTGCTCGAGCGCTTCAGCGGGTGCCTTGCCGACGACAGGGAAGGAAGGACCAGAGTAAGTATAATATGGAAGTTCCTGTTCAAATTAGTAGAATATGCTTACTAGGTGTTAGAATTTATAGATATATACCACAATTTTCACTACAGATTAAATATAATATGAAAGTTCTTGTTAGTTTTCTTTGTAGTTAGTTTGCGACAATCACAACATGACCATTTGAATATTTTGTTGTAACAAATCTATTATAGCTATTGTTGTGAAAGAAAAATCCTTAAAAAATCACCCAATAGCAACCCGAGGAAGTTAAGAGACATAAATGATCCAGATATGGTTCCATTATGCTCCCTCTGTTCGATAATATATGACGTTTTCTGGCAGTACACAATGCCAAAAACGTCTTATATTATGGGACAGAAGCGAGTTTGTGATTATTTTCGGTTATTCTTGATTCCACATGCTTCATTTGGGTGAATAATCCATTGGCATCCAAATTTGGAGATTAATTCACCTATGTAATGTGCATAATCAATGACACATTTTTGCTATGATGAATATGTAAATAAATTTTGTACAATTCCATAAATACATAGTTAAGAATTTTTGTTGTAAAGATAATGTAGATAATTTTTTATAGCTTTGCAAATAAGATTAACCTTGGTGTATAAATCCGATCAGAGTAGAGGTAGCTATGCAATGGTCTTGCGTCACATCATTAGTCTAAGGCTCTAACCACATTCATGGAGAATCTAACATCTCAACTACGCATATCTGTTTGTTGCAGAAGCCACGAAATTGAGGTACGCAGAAGATGAACAAACCTGAGAACTGATGATCCAAAGAAGAGTCGGAGCTCGAGCATCACATAGCTGTCAGCTACGGTGGATTGTAGGCGGATGTGTCTCAGACCTATGTTTTTGCCGCTGGACCGTGGTTACGTTCATCCTAGCTTGGAGGCAACGGTGTGGGTGGGTATGCATGTGCAAGGCGAAGAAGTGGACGAAGGCTGAAGAAGCAATCTCTGCCTCCCTATCGCTGCGTCCTGCTCCTCAATATGTCACCTTAGTCATGGCCGCCTTATCCCTCATGCTGCTGATTTGAATCTGCCCTAATCTTCTTCTCCTAGACTGCTCGAGCGCTTCAGCGGGTGCCTTGCCGACGACAGGGAAGGAAGGACCAGAGTAAGTATAATATGGAAGTTCCTGTTCAAATTAGTAGAATATGCTTACCAGGTGTTAGAATTTATAGATATATACCACAATTTTCACTACAGATTAAATATAATATGAAAGTTCTTGTCAGTTTTCTTTGTAGTTAGTTTGCGACAATCACAACATGATCATTTGAATATTTTGTTGTAACAAATCTATTATAGCTATTGTTGTGAAAGAAAAATCCTTAAAAAATCACCCAATAGCAACCCAAGGAAGTTAAGAGACATAAATGATCAGAATATGGTTCCATTATGCTCCCTCTGTTCGATAATATATGACGTTTTCTGGCAGTACACAATGCCAAAAACGTCTTATATTATGGGACAGAAGCGAGTTTGTGATTTTTTTGGTTATTCTTGATTCCACATGCTTCATTTGGGTGAATAATCCATTGGCATCCAAATTTGGAGATTAATTCACCTATGTAATGTGCATAATCAATGACACATTTTTGCTATGATGAATATCTAAATAAATTTTGTGCAATTCCATAAATACACAGTTAAGCATTTTTGTTGTAAAGATAATGTAGATAATTTTTTATAGCTTTGCAAATAAGATTAACCTTGGTGTATAAATCCGATCAGAGTAGAGGTAGCTATGCAATGGTCTTGCGTCACATCATTAGTCTAAGGCTCTAACCACATTCATGCAGAATCTAACATCCCAACTACGCATATCTGTTTGTTCCAGAAGCCAAGAAATTGAGGTACGCAGAAGATGAACAATCCTGAGAATTGATGATCGAATGAAGAGTCGGAGCTCGAGCATCACATAGCCGTCAGCTATGGTGGCTTGTGGGCGGATGTTTCTCAGAACTAAGTTGTTGCCGCTGGACCGTGGTTACATTCATCCTAGCTTGGAGGAAAGGTGCGGGAAGATATGCATGTGCAGGGCGAAGAAGTGGACGAAGGCCGAAGTAGCAATCTCTGCCTCCCTATCGCTGCGTCCTGCTCCTCAATATGTCACCTTAGTCATGGCCGCCTTATCCCTCATGCTGCTGATTTGAATCTGCCCTACTCTTCTTCTCCTAGACTGCTCGAGCAGCGGGTGCCTTGCCGACGACAGGGAAGGAAGGACCAGAGTAAGTATAATATGGAAGTTCCTGTTCAAATTAGTAGAATATGCTTACCAGGGGTTAGAATTTATAGATATATACCACAATTTTCACTACAGATTAAATATAATATGAAAGTTCTTGTCAGTTTTCTTTGTAGTTAGTTTGCGACAATCACAACATGATCATTTGAATATTTTGTTGTAACAAATCTATTATAGCTATTGTTGTGAAAGAAAAATCCTTAAAAAATCACCCAATAGCAACCCGAGGAAGTTAAGAGACATAAATGATCCAGATATGGTTCCATTATGCTCCCTCTGTTTGATAATATATGACGTTTTCTGGCAGTACACAATGCCAAAAACGTCTTATATTATGGGACAGAAGCGAGTTTGTGATTCTTTTGGTTATTCTTGATTCCACATGCTTCATTTGGGTGAATAATCCATTGGCATCCAAATTTGGAGATTAATTCACCTATGTAATGTGCATAATCAATGACACATTTTTGCTATGATGAATATGTAAATAAATTTTGTACAATTCCATAAATACACAGTTAAGCATTTTTGTTGTAAAGATAATGTAGATAATTTTTTATAGCTTTGCAAATAAGATTAACCTTGGTGTATAAATCCGATCAGAGTAGAGGTAGCTATGCAATGGTCTTGCGTCACATCATTAGTCTAAGGCTCTAACCACATTCATGGAGAATCTAACATCCCAACTACGCATATCTGTTTGTTCCAGAAGCCACGAAATTGAGGTACGCAGAAGATGAACAAACCTGAGAATTGATGATCGAATGAAGAGTCGGAGCTCGAGCATCACATAG